>NW_028156144.1:30000-37503 GCF_964263955.1 Coregonus lavaretus | reverse complement strand
AGGGACAGAGAGAGAGAGAGAGAGAGAGAGAGAGAGAGGGACAGAGAGAGAGAGAGGGAGTAATGAGAGTCGAGGGATTAGCCACAGTAGTTTTTAAGGGACATGAGCTGGTTGGATGATAAGTTACAGCAGCATGCAGATGTGTGTGGTTGATTGGTTGCAGAGATGGACTGGCCATAGGGCAATTCTGGCAGATGCCAGATGGGCTGGTCCAACTTTAGCCCAATAGGAATGTCTAAATTGGAGGTCTTGTGCAAAATGATAGTTATTTGGCTAACAATGGGGGCCACGAGGGAAAAGAAATGGGCCAGTGTGTTAGAAATGCCCATGCTAATTTCTGTTCCCAGTCTCTCTCCGTTCTCTGATTGGTCGGTTGATTGCAGGAGTGGAAGTTAGAATAATCTTAACTGAAGGAACACTCAGTTGAGGAGGTGCACCACTGAGTGTGATATCCATGTAAATACATACACAGGTCAAATACGTTCAAGTACCTAAAATACTTGAAAGTATTTGATGTGTGCTTGAATTACCTTGGAGTTTGCATTATATCAGACTAACTGAATCAAACTAAATCAAGCGCAGCTTAAGTGTTGACATGTATTTAACCCAGGTCTAATTAGGTCACCCTCTGTTCACGTTTAACAGTTGTGACACCTCTTTCCAGCAGTCCAATGACCTAGTGGCCTCATGGGTGGAATGTTTTCATATTTTTCATAATGAATAAACATTTTTTTTAAATGAAACGCCCAAAAACCGGTGTTCCTATGTCAAACGGTTTAGTTATATTTCAGTGTTCTGTGATGTATACAGTATAAAGTGTAATATTAGGATACAAATTCCATATTTAATCATTTTCAACTCTATATCTGACATGGCACAGGTGTCTTATTTGTTTAAGCACATAACCATGTGTGTGATGTGTATACTTTAGTTTAACAGTAGATTTAAGACTACCGAGAAAAACTCTGTGCGACCCTGATTTAGCCCACTGCAGTATTACTCAATAGACCTCACAAGGTGAGAGAAAAGGCTTCAGTGATTCATTGAGTAGTCAGCAACAGAGAACTTACAGACTGGAGATGGAGAATGCCAAGAGTGTGCAAAGCTGTCATCAAGGCAACGGGTGGCTACTTTGAAGAATCTCAAATATAAAATAGATTTTGATTTGTTTAACACTTTTTTTGGTTACTATATGATTCCATATGTGTTATTTCATAGTTTTGATGTCTTCACTATTATTCTACAATGTAGAAAATAGTAAAAATAAAGAAAAACTCTGCAATGAGTAGGTGTGTCCAAACTTTTGACTGGTACTGTATATTAGGAAATCTGGAAGGAATGGAAGAATTTATCTCGGAGTCAATTTGACTGGAATCATAATGATACATGGAATACACTCCCACTATAGAGATCCCTCAAATTATGGAACACACTCCCACTATAGAGATCCATCAAATTATGGAATACACTCCCACTATAGAGATCCCTCAAATTCAAATCTGGACCTCGAAGCCAGTTCCACTGTTTTTTAATAAAATAATAAAATTGAATTATTCCCCTCTAATCAGGGACTGATTTAGACCTGGGACATCAGGTGGATGCAATTAATTATCAAGTAGAACAGAAAACCAGCCTTAATGTTGCTGCACCCCAGGAAGAGTAGCTGCAGCATTGGCAGGAACTAATGGGGATCCATAATAAACCCCAGGAAGAGTAGCTGCTGCCTTGGCAGGAACTAATGGGGATCCCTAATAAACCCCAGGAAGAGTAGCTGCTGCCTTGGCAGGAACTAATGGGGATCCATAATAAACCCCAGGAAGAGTTGCTGCTGCCTTGGCAGGAACTAATGGTGATCCTTAATAAATACAATAGAAAAACAAGGTAGGGGAAGATGTGAATAACCCTGATAGAGATCTCACTATACAGTGAGTTGATTACTGTCATTTCCTTGTTTCTCTGTACACTCTGCTCATAACTGTGTTTGGCATCGTTTAATTTAACCCACCAAAGCTCACCTGCTAGAAATAATATCATTATTAATCTAAACATTTCATAGATGAGGTTGTTTCCAGGTAAGAAGCCTCCAGTGAGATGTTGATGGATGATCAGTTTGATGGAACAGGACTCAGAGAGAAGCCCTGCCAATAGGACTGTGTGTGTGTGTGTGTGTGTGTGTGTGTGTGTGTGTGTGTGTGTGTGTGTGTGTGTGTGTGTGTGTGTGTGTGTGTGTGTGTATGTGTGTGTGTGTATGTGTGTGTGTGTGTGTGTGTGTGTGTGTGTATGTGTATGTGTATGTGTATGTGTATGTGTATGTGTGTGTGTGTGTGTGTGTGTGTGTGTGTGTGTGTGTGTGTGTGCGCAAATAGTAATGCTGAGTGGTGTAAAACACAGCAGCATACCCCACACCGCAGTCTGCGGTACACATCTGTTGAACACAGAGTTGGGCCTCAGATCTTCGCTAAGCCCCACCCACCGCTCACAGCCTGATTGCTAGCATGGAGAAAGTAAGCAAGTAAGCATTTCACTGAGCTGTTTATATCTGCTGGAAACTGTGTACTTGACGAATAAACTTTGATTTGATTTAGAGAAAAGTGCTGTAGTGGGGTAAGCATCTACCATACATCACACTGATACAGGCATCTACCATACATCACACTGATACAGACATCTACCATACATCACACTGATACATACATCTACCATACATCACACTGATACATACATCTACCATACATCACACTGATACATACATCTACCATACATCACACTGATACATACATCTACCATACATCACACTGATACAGACATCTACCATACATCACACTGATACATACATCTACCATACATCACACTGATACATACATCTACCATACATCACACTGATACAGACATCTACTGTAGACTACACTGATACATACATCTACCATACATCACACTGATACATACATCTACCATACATCACACTGATACAGACATCTACCATACATCACACTGATACATACATCTACCATACATCACACTGATACATACATCTACCATACATCACACTGATACATACATCTACCATACATCACACTGATACATACATCTACCATACATCACACTGATACAGACATCTACCATACATCACACTGATACAGACATCTACCATACATCACACTGATACATACATCTACCATACATCACACTGATACATACATCTACCATACATCACACTGATACATACATCTACCATACATCACACTGATACATACATCTACCATACATCACACTGATACATACATCTACCATACATCACACTGATACATACATCTACCATACATCACACTGATACATACATCTACCATACATCACACTGATACATACATCTACCATACATCACACTGATACATACATCTACCATACATCACACTGATACATACATCTACCATACATCACACTGATACATACATCTACCATACATCACACTGATACATACATCTACCATACATCACACTGATACATACATCTACCATACATCACACTGATACATACATCTACCATACATCACACTGATACATACATCTACCATACATCACACTGATACATACATCTACCATACATCACACTGATACATACATCTACCATACATCACACTGATACATACATCTACCATACATCACACTGATACAGACATCTACCATACATCACACTGATACATACATCTACCATACATCACACTGATACATACATCTACCATACATCACACTGATACATACATCTACCATACATCACACTGATACAGACATCTACCATACATCACACTGATACAGACATCTACCATACATCACACTGATACATACATCTACCATACATCACACTGATACATACATCTACCATACATCACACTGATACATACATCTACCATACATCACACTGATACATACATCTACCATACATCACACTGATACATACATCTACTGTAGACTACACTGATACATACATCTACCATACATCACACTGATACAGACATCTACTGTAGACTACACTGATACAGACATCTACCATACATCACACTGATACAGACATCTACCATACATCACACTGATACATACATCTACCATACATCACACTGATACATACATCTACCATACATCACACTGATACATACATCTACCATACATCACACTGATACAGACATCTACTGTAGACTACACTGATACAGACATCTACCATACATCACACTGATACATACATCTACCATACATCACACTGATACATACATCTACCATACATCACACTGATACAGACATCTACCATACATCACACTGATACATACATCTACCATACATCACACTGATACATACATCTACCATACATCACACTGATACATACATCTACCATACATCACACTGATACAGACATCTACCATACATCACACTGATACATACATCTACCATACATCACACTGATACAGACATCTACCATACATCACACTGATACATACATCTACCATACATCACACTGATACATACATCTACCATACATCACACTGATACATACATCTACCATACATCACACTGATACAGACATCTACCATACATCACACTGATACATACATCTACCATACATCACACTGATACATACATCTACCATACATCACACTGATACATACATCTACCATACATCACACTGATACATACATCTACCATACATCACACTGATACATACATCTACCATACATCACACTGATACATACATCTACCATACATCACACTGATACATACATCTACCATACATCACACTGATACATACATCTACCATACATCACACTGATACAGACATCTACCATACATCTCACTGATACAGACATCTACCATACATCACACTGATACATACATCTACCATACATCACACTGATACATACATCTACCATACATCACACTGATACAGACATCTACCATACATCACACTGATACATACATCTACCATACATCACACTGATACAGACATCTACTGTAGACTACACTGATACAGACATCTACCATACATCACACTGATACAGACATCTACCATACATCACACTGATACATACATCTACTGTAGACTACACTGATACAGACATCTACCATACATCACACTGATACAGACATCTACCATACATCACACTGATACATACATCTACCATACATCTCACTGATACATACATCTACCATACATCACACTGATACATACATCTACCATACATCACACTGATACAGACATCTACCATACATCACACTGATACATACATCTACTGTAGACTACACTGATACATACATCTACCATACATCACACTGATACAGACATCTACTGTAGACTACACTGATACAGACATCTACCATACATCACACTGATACAGACATCTACCATACATCACACTGATACATACATCTACCATACATCACACTGATACATACATCTACCATACATCACACTGATACATACATCTACCATACATCACACTGATACATACATCTACCATACATCACACTGATACATACATCTACCATACATCACACTGATACATACATCTACCATACATCACACTGATACAGACATCTACCATACATCACACTGATACAGACATCTACCATACATCACACTGATACAGACATCTACCATACATCACACTGATACATACATCTACCATACATCACACTGATACATACATCTACCATACATCACACTGATACATACATCTACCATACATCACACTGATACAGACATCTACCATACATCACACTGATACAGACATCTACCATACATCACACTGATACAGACATCTACCATACATCACACTGATACATACATCTACCATACATCACACTGATACATACATCTACCATACATCACACTGATACATACATCTACCATACATCACACTGATACAGACATCTACCATACATCACACTGATACATACATCTACCATACATCACACTGATACATACATCTACCATACATCACACTGATACAGACATCTACCATACATCACACTGATACATACATCTACCATACATCACACTGATACATACATCTACCATACATCACACTGATACAGACATCTACCATACATCACACTGATACAGACATCTACCATACATCACACTGATACAGACATCTACCATACATCACACTGATACATACATCTACCATACATCACACTGATACATACATCTACCATACATCACACTGATACAGACATCTACCATACATCACACTGATACAGACATCTACCATACATCACACTGATACAGACATCTACCATACATCACACTGATACAGACATCTACCATACATCTCACTGATACATACATCTACCATACATCACACTGATACATACATCTACCATACATCACACTGATACAGACATCTACTGTAGACTACACTGATACAGACATCTACCATACATCACACTGATACATACATCTACCATACATCACACTGATACAGACATCTACCATACATCACACTGATACAGACATCTACCATACATCACACTGATACAGACATCTACCATACATCACACTGATACATACATCTACCATACATCACACTGATACAGACATCTACTGTAGACTACACTGATACAGACATCTACCATACATCACACTGATACATACATCTACCATACATCACACTGATACAGACATCTACTGTAGACTACACTGATACAGACATCTACCATACATCACACTGATACAGACATCTACCATACATCACACTGATACAGACATCTACCATACATCACACTGATACATACATCTACCATACATCACACTGATACATACATCTACCATACATCACACTGATACAGACATCTACCATACATCACACTGATACATACATCTACCATACATCACACTGATACAGACATCTACCATACATCACACTGATACATACATCTACCATACATCACACTGATACAGACATCTACCATACATCACACTGATACATACATCTACCATACATCACACTGATACATACATCTACCATACATCACACTGATACAGACATCTACCATACATCACACTGATACATACATCTACCATACATCACACTGATACAGACATCTACCATACATCACACTGATACAGACATCTAATATACATCACACTGATACAGACATCTACCATACATCACACTGATACAGACATCTACCATACATCACACTGATACATACATCTACCATACATCACACTGATACATACATCTACTGTAGACTACACTGATACAGACATCTACCATACATCACACTGATACAGACATCTACCATACATCACACTGATACATACATCTACCATACATCACACTGATACAGACATCTACCATACATCACACTGATACAGACATCTACCATACATCACACTGATACATACATCTACCATACATCACACTGATACATACATCTACCATACATCACACTGATACATACATCTACCATACATCACACTGATACAGACATCTACCATACATCACACTGA
>NW_028156144.1:20000-27500 GCF_964263955.1 Coregonus lavaretus | reverse complement strand
AGAGAGAGAGAGAGAGAGAGAGAGAGAGAGAGATAGAGAGATAGAGAGAAAGAAAGGGGGGGAGAGAGAAGGAGAGGGAGTGGGGGAGAGAGAGAGAGAGAGATAGAGGGGGGGTGAGGAGAGGGAGTGGGGGAGAGAGGGGGGGGGTGAGGAGAGAGAGAGATAGAGAGAGGGGGGGAGAAGGAAAGGGAGAGAGAGAGAGGGGGGGGGGTGAGGAGAGGGAGTGGGGGAGAGAAACAGAGAAGAGATAGAGAGGGAAGAAGAGAGAGAGAGAGAGAGAGAGAGAGAGAGAGAGAGAGAGAGAGAGAGAGAGAGAGAGAGAGAGAGAGAGAGAGAGAGAGAGAGAGAGAGAGAGAGAGAGAGGGGGGGGGGGGGAGAAGGAAAGGGAGAGAGAGAGAGAGAGAGAGGGGGGAGAAGGATATGGAGTGGGGAAGAGAAACAGAGAAGAGATAGAGAGGGAAGGAGTGACTAGGTTGGATGTGTGGTTTCTTCTCAGTGTCCCCAGCTCAGTGAGGCCAGACACCAGCCCCCCACCTCAGTGTCCCCAGCTCAGTGAGGCCAGACACCAGCCCCCCACCTCAGGGTCCCCAGCTCAGTGAGGCCAGACACCAGCCCCCCACCTCAGGGTCCCCAGCTCAGGATCCACCTCCCTTTATTACAGTCATCTCAGTCAAACAAACCAACGGAAACAACAGGTCAAATACACACTGAACCAATCACATTCCATGAGGAATGAGGAAGGAAGGATGGAGGGACATCTTGTAAGTATTGAACCCTGCAGTCGACCAGTAGCTTATTCCACCAAAGCCCAGAGTGGCTGAGCAGAAGGGTCTTCCCCAGTCAGCAGACTGTCAGACAGCCTACTGCCTCTCTCCTCTCTGCTGATGGAGGAAGCAGTCTGTGTTTCTCTACTACAGTCTATTAACCACTGGTGTAAAGTGCTTAAGTACAAATACTTTAAAGTACTACTTAAGTAGTTTTTTGGGGTATCTGTACTTTACTATTTATATTCTTGACAACTTTTACTTTTACTTCACAGCATTCCTAAAGAAAATAATGTACTTTTTACTCCATACATTTTCCCTGACACCCAAAAGTACTCGTTACATTTTGAAAATGGCCCAATTCACGCACTTATCAAGAGAACATCCCTGGGAATCCCTACTGCCTCTGATCTGGCGAACTCACTAAACACAAATGCTTCGCTTGTAAATTATGGCTGAGTGTTGCAGTGTGCCCCTGGCTATCCGTTAAAAAAAAAAAATACAAGAAAATGGTGCCGTCTGGTTTGCTTAATATAAGCAATTTCAAATGATTTATACTTTTACTTGGACTTTTAATGTATATTTTTGCAATTACATTTACTTTTGATACTTAAGTATATTTAAAACCAAATACTTTTGACTTTTACTCAAGTAGTATTTTACTGGGTGACTTTCACTTTTACTTGAGTTATTTTCTATTAAATGTATCTTTACTTTTACTCAAGTATGACCATTGGGTACTTTTTCCACCCCTGCTAGTAACATACTGTACTCTATCAACACCGACAGAGAGAGAAAACAGAAACTCAATGAATGGGAAAGAGTAACAAAATAAATACTGTTCCATATGTGAAGTTCAGCAGCATAGGGTAATGAATGATGACTGACTTACATTTACATTTACATTTTAGTCATTTAGCAGACGCTCTTATCCAGAGCGACTTACAGTTTGTGAGTGCATACATTTTCATACTTTTTTTCATACTTGATGTGATATAGTCCTATTGGAATCCAGATAGCATTACACCAGGAACACAGACCAATGAGAACACATTAATCACTCACAAGCAACGTGTGAGAGTTTCCCACCGAGAGGAAACACAACAAGGACCAACAAAGATCCTCTAGCTAATCAGAAACCAGTCAACCCAGATATGCACGCACGCATGCAAGCACACGCACGCGCACACACACACACACACACACACACTGCTGACGAATGAACTCCTCAGTACAGCACACACACATGCACACACACACACGCACGTACACACACGCGACATATTGGGCCTAGTTCACAAACATTGATTTCCTATTTTCAATTAATAATTGTAATTAGAAGGGGGCATATTTCAGGGCGGGTCTGAAATGGGTCGATGGAGGGATGGAGGGATGGAGAGATGGGGTGACCGTTGAAGCTGTTAACCCTAACCCCTGATGGGTGACATAGTTTACTGCTCGTGGGTTTAGTAGTGGCAGTTGGGGCGTAGTAGGGATGGAAGGGCTGGGGCTGAATCTAGGTCTTGTTGTGGAACTGTAGTTCAGGAGACCAACTGTCAAACTGAACTGACTAGCTGGGTTGCAGCACTGGCTGGCTGGCTGCCTAACTGACTGGCTGGATTCCTGGCTGGCTGACTGGCTGACTAACTGACTGGCTGACTAACTGACTGGCTGGATGCCTGGCTGGCTGACTGACTAACTGCCTGGCTGACTAACTGACTGGCTGGATGCCTGGCTGGCTAACTGGCTGACTAACTGACTGGCTGGCTGCCTGGCTGGCTGACTAACTGACTGGCTGGATGCCTGGCTGGCTGACTGGCTGACTAACTGACTGGCTGGCTGCCTGGCTGGCTGACTAACTGACTGGCTGGCTGCCTGGCTGGCTGACTAACTGACTGGCTGACTAACTGGCTGCCTGGCTGCCTGGCTGGCTGACTAACTGACTGGCTGACTAACTGGCTGCCTGGCTGCCTGGCTGACTAACTGACTGGCTGGCTGCCTGGCTGGCTGACTAACTGACTGGCTGGATGGCTGAATTGCTGGCTAGTTCACTAACTGAATGGCTGGCTGGCTGGCTGGCTGGCTGACTGGCTGGCTGACTAACTAACTGGCTGGCTGACTAACTGGTTGGCTGACTAACTAACTAACTGACTGGCTGACTGGCTGGCTGGCTGGCTGGCTGGCTGGCTGGCTGGCTGGCTGGTTGACTGACTGACTAACTGACTAACTAACTGGTTGGCTGGCTGACTGACTGACTGACTGACTGACTAACTGACTGGCTGGCTGACTAACTAACGGGCTGGCTGACTAACTGGCTGACTGACTAACTGGTTGGATGACTAACTAACTAACTGACTGGCTGACTGGCTGGCTGGCTGGCTGACTGACTAACTGACTAACTAACTGGTTGGCTGGCTGACTGACTGACTAACTGACTAACTAACTGGTTGGCTGACTGACTGACTGACTAACTGACTGGCTGGCTGACTAACTAACGGGCTGGCTGACTAACTGGCTGACTAACTGGCTGGCAGGCTGACTAACTGATTGACTGGCTGGCTGGTTGGCTGACTAACTGGCTGGCTGACTGGCTGGCTGACTAACTGGCTGACTGGCTGACTAACTGACTTACTGGCTGGCTGGCTGGCTGACTAACTGATTGACTGGCTGACTAACTGGCTGGCTGACTGGCTGGCTGACTAACTGGCTGACTGGCTGACTAACTGGCTTACTGGCTGGCTGGCTGGCTGATTGGCTGACTAACTGATTGACTGGCTGACTAACTGATTGACTGGCTGACTGGCTGGCAGGCTGACTAACTGACTGACTGGCTGGCTGACTAACTGACTAACTGAATTACTGAACTTAATGGACTGACTGAACTGTCCCTCCTTATAGCCTGTTCAACTTTATTGACAAAAGCTCATATGTTGGGTCAGGGTAGGTCAGTAACATTTATTTAAAGTTTGGTAGAGACTTCCTGCTAAAAAGTCAAATCTATGGAGTCAAGAGAGAGAATGTCCCTATTCTAGTGGGCTTTGCTAAATGTTCTTCTTTTAAGCTTGTTTTCTGAAGACTGAATCATTGCTGTCATTAGAGCTTCATAAACACCTTTGTTGTGGAACGATGCATGAGATTTGGCAACGTCTCAACGTTAGCTCAGCTCTCAACCGCTCAGCCGTTCCCCACCACTTTGAACTGAGCAGTAATTGCGTGTGTGTGTGTGTGTGTGTGTGTGCGTGTGTGCCTGCGTGTGTGTGTGTGTGTGTGTGTGTGTATGTGTGTGTGTGTGTGTGTGTGTGTGTGTGTGTGTGTGCTTGTGTGCTTGTGTGCATGCGTCCGTGCGTGTGTGTGTGAATCTCTCAGGCGTTCCCCACCTCGTTGAGCAGAGCGGTATCACAGTACACTAATTGTCTTTTAATGATCTCCTCTTATGGAAATGAGTGTATAAATCTTGGTTGGTGTTTATGATTCCTGACAGGTGGACGTCCTGCGCTGTCCTCTCCTCCCACAATGCAACATTGAGTTATAATACAGCTAGAAGCTACGGAGTGTGTGGAGAAACACTTATAGAAGACTATAGGTCCATTTAATAAGAATAATTATACTTATTATAATAATAATTAATAATAAGTATTATTAGTATTATTATAAGAATAACAACAATGATATAATTATATTATATTATACTATTCACTGAGTGTACAAAACATTAAGAACACCTTCCTAATATTGAGTTGCATCCCCTTCTGCCCTCAGAACAGCCTCAATTCGTTGAGGCATGGACTCTACAAGGTGTCGAAAGTGTTCCACAGTGATGCTGGCCCATGTTGACTCCAATGCTTCCTACAGTTGTGTCAAGTTGTCTGGGTGTCCATTGATTGGTGGAGCATTCTTGATACACACGGGAAACTGTTGAGCATGAAGAACACAGCAGCATTGCAGTTCTTGACACAAACCGGTGTGCATGGCACATACTAGCATACCCCGTTTAAAGGCACATAAGTGTTTTGTCTTGCCCAGTCACCCTCTGAATGGCATGCACACAATCCATGTATCAATTGTCTTTAACCTGTCTCCTCCCCTTCATCTACAGTCGTGGTCAAAAGTTTTGAGAATGACACAAATATTAATTTTCACAAAGTCTGCTGCTTCAGTTTTTATGATGGCAATTTGCATATACTCCTTGAATGTTATGAAGAGTGATCAGATGAATTGCAATTAATTTGCCATGAAAATGAACTTAATCCCCCCAAAAAACATTTCCACTGCATTTCAGCCCTGCCACAAAAGGACCAGCTGACATCATGTCAGTGATTCTCTCGTTAACACAGGTGAGAGTGTTGACGAGGACAAGGCTGGAGATCACTCTGTCATGCTGATTGAGTTAGAATAACAGACTGGAAGCTTTAAAAGGAGGGTGGTGCTTGAAATCATTGTTCTTCCTCTGTTAACCATGGTTACCTGCAAGGAAACACGTGCTGTCATCATTGCTTTGCACAAAAAGGGCTTCACAGGCAAGGATATTGCTGCTAGTAAGATTGCACCTCAATCAACCATTTATCGGATCATCAAGAACTTCAAGGAGAGAGGTTCAATTGTTGTGAAGAAGACTTCAGGGCGCCCAAGAAAGTCCAGCAAGCACCAGGACCGTCTCCTAAAGTTGATTCAGCTGCGGGATAGGGGCACCACCAGTGCAGAGCTTGCTCAGGAATGGCAGCAGGCAGGTGTGAGTGCATCTGCATGCACAGTGAGACAAATACTTTTGGAGGATGGCCTGGTGTCAAGAAGGGCAGCGAGGAAGCCACTTCTCCCCAGGAAAAACATCAGGGACAGACTGATATTCTGCAAAAGGTACAGGGATTGGACTGCTGAGAACAGGGGTAAAGTCATGTTCTCTGATGAATCCCCTTTCCGATTGTTTGGGGCATCCGGAGAAAAGCTTGTCTGGAGAAGACAAGGTGAGCGCTACCATCAGTCATGTGTCATGCCAACAGTAAAGCATTCTGAGACCATTCATGTGTGGGGTTGCTTCTCAGCCAAGGGAGTGGGCTCACTCACAATTTTGCCTAAGAACACAGCCATGAATAAAGAATTGTAGCAACACATCCTCCAAGAGCAACTTCTCCCAACCATCCAAGAACAGTTTGGTGACGACCAATGCCTTTTCCAGCATGATGGAGCACCTTGCCATAAGGCAAAAGTGATAACTAAGTGGCTCGGGGAACAAAACATCGAAATTTTGGGTCCATGGCCAGGAAACTCCACAGACCTTAATCCCATTGAGAACTTGTGGTCGATCCTCAAGAGGCGGGCGGACAAACAAAAACCTACAAATTCAGACAAAATCCAAGCAGTGATTATGCAAGAATGGGCTGCCATCAGTCAGGATGTGGCCCAGAAGTTAATTGACAGCATGCCAGGGCGGATTACAGAGGTCTTGAAAAAGAAGGGTCAACACTGCAAATATTGACTATTTGCATAAACGTAATGTAATTGTTAATAAAAGCCTTTGACACTTATGGAATGCTTGTAATTATACTTCAGTACTGTCACGCTCTGGCTCCGGGACTCTGTATATTGAGCCAGGGTGTGTTCATTCATTGGGTGTATTTCTATGTTGGTATTTCTGTTGGGTTCATTTCTATGTTTGAGATAATGACTCCCAATCAGAGGCAACGAGTGTCAGCTGTGGGCTGGTTGTCTCTGATTGGGAGCCATATTTAATCTGTATGTTTTCCTTTGGGTGTTGTGGGTTTTTGTTCCGTGTTCGGTCAGTGTAACCGTTTGGACTTCACGAGTCGTGTTTTGTTTGTTTGTTAGAAACTTTAATAAAATAAAGTCATCTTTCTTTCACACGCTGCGCCTTGGTCCTCATCTCTAACCAACGATCGTGACAAGTATACCATAGTCACATCTGACAAAAATATCTAAAAACACTGAAGCAGCAAACTTTGTGAAGACCAATACGTGTGTCATTCTCAAAACTTTTGACCACGACTGTACACTGATTGAAGTGGATTTAACACGCGACATCAATAAGGGATCATAGCGTTCACCTGGATTCACCTGGTCAGTCTATGTCAGTCCGTTTGGCCAGGGTCAGGGGTCAGTTGGATGTCCTGGGCTCCAGTCCTCTTCTCCCACCGCAACACACAGAGTTATATGGAGGAGGCTGGGCGCATGGAGGGAGAGGAGCCTATAGGTCCAGAGGCTGGGTGCATGGAGGGAGAGGAGCCTATAGGTCCAGAGGCTGGGTGCATGGAGGGAGAGGAGCCTATAGGTCCAGAGGCTGGGTGCATGGAGGGAGAGGAGCCTATAGGTCCAGAGGCTGGGTGCATGGAGGGAGAGGAGCCTATAGGTCCAGAGGCTGGGTGCATGGAGGGGGAGGAGCCTATAGGTCCAGAGGCTGGGTGCATGGAGGGAGAGGAGCCTATAGGTCCAGAGGCTGGGTGCATGGAGGGGGAGGAGCCTATAGGTCCATTTTGAGTCAAGACTCAAGCTATTAAACTTCATCACACCACTGCCACTGACAGATGATGCCATAAACATCACCTGGATGCATACATAAAACATATCTAACTGCTGAAAACTCAGACAGGCAATGTCTATGCAACATAACCACTGCTAAGAAGAAGCCTATAGGATATTTTGGCCAGCATCCTGGGTTAGTCCTACACTCTGGGTTAATATGAAGGGGCTGAGGACACATGGAGAAGTCTGGTCCAGCATCCTG
>NW_028156144.1:0-15000 GCF_964263955.1 Coregonus lavaretus | reverse complement strand
CACCCCAGGAGGTCATTCAACACAGTAGAGGAGATTATCACAACACCCCAGGAGGTCATTCAACACATGAGGAGATTATCACAACACCCCAGGAGGTCATTCAACACAATGAAGAGATTATCACAACACCCCAGGTCATTCAACACAATGAAGAGATTATCACAACACCCCAGGAGGTCATTCAACACAACGAGGAGATTATCACAACACCCCAGGAGGTCATTCAACACAATGAAGAGATTATCACAACATCCCAGGAGGTCATTCAACACAATGAAGAGATTATCACAACACCCCAGGTCATTCAACACAATGAGGATATTATCACAACACCCCAGGAGGTCATTCAACACAATGAGGAGATTATCACAACACCCCAGGAGGTCATTCAACACAATGAGGAGATTATCACAACACCCCAGGAGGTCATTCAACACAATGAAGAGATTATCACAACACCCCAGGAGGTCATATAACACAATGAGGATGATATCATCAACAGCGCTGGATTACATACAGTGAGGGAAAAAAGTATTTGATCCCCTGCTGATTTTGTATGTTTGCCCACTGACAAAGAAATGATCAGTCTATAATTTTAATGATATATTTATTTGAACAGTGAGAGACAGAATAGCAACAAAAAAATCCAGAAAGACGCATGTCAAAAATGTTATAAATTGATTTGCATTTTAATGAGGGAAATAAGTATTTGACCCCCTCTCAATCAGAAAGATTTCTGGCTCCCAGGTGTCTTTTATACAGGTAACGAGCTGAGATTAGGAGCACACTCTTAAAGGGAGTGCTCCTAATCTCAGTTTGTTACCTGTATAAAAGACACCTGTCCACAGAAGCAATCAATCAATCAGATTTCAAACTCTCCACCATGGCCAAGACCAAAGAGCTATCCAATGATGTCAGGGACAAGATTGTAGACCTACACAAGGCTGGAATGGGCTACAAGACCATCGCCAAGCAGTTTGGTGAGAAGGTGACAACAGTTGGTACGATTATTCGCAAATGGAAGAAACACAAAATAACTGTCAATCTCCCTCGCCCTGGGGCTCCATGCAATATCTCACCTCGTGGAGTTGCAATGATCATGAGAACAGTGAGTAATCAGGCCAGAACTAAACGGGAGGATCTTGTCAATGATCTCAAGGCAGCTGGGACCATAGTCACCAAGAAAACAATTGGTAACACACTACGCCGTGAAGGACTGAAATCCTGCAGCGCCCGCAAGGTCCCCCTGCTCAAGAAAGCACATATACATGCCTGTCTGAAGTTTGCCAATGAACATCTTAATGATTCAGAGGAGAACTGGGTGAAAATGTTGTGGTCAGATGAGACCAAAATGGAGCTCTTTGGCATCAACTCAACTCGCCGTGTTTGGAGAAGGAGGAATGCTGCCTATGACCCCAAGAACACCATCCCCACCGTCAAACATGGAGGTGGAAACATTATGCTTTGGGGGTGTTTTTCTGCTAAGGGGACAGGACAACTTCACCGCATCAAAGGGACGATGGACGGGGCCATGTACCGTCAAATCTTGGGTGAGAACCTCCTTCCCTCAGCCAGGGCATTGAAAATGCGTCGTGGATGGGTATTCCAGCATGACAATGACCCAAAACACACGGCCAAGGCAACAAAGGAGTGGCTCAAGAAGAAGCACATTAAGGTCCTGGAGTGGCCTAGCCACTCTCCAGACCTTAATCCCATAGAACATCTGTGGAGGGAGCTGAAGGTTAGAGTTGCCAAACATCAGCATCAAAACCTTAATGACTTGGAGAAGATCTGCAAAGAGGAGTGGGACAAAATCCCTCCTGAGATGTGTGCAAACCTGGTGGCCAACTACAAGAAACTTCTGACCTCTGTGATTGCCAACAAGGGTTTTGCCACCAAGTACTAAGTCATGTTTTGCAGAGGGGTCAAATACTTATTTCCCTCATTAAAATGCAAATCAATTTATAACATTTTTGACATGCGTTTTTCTGGATTTTGTTGTTGTTATTCTGTCTCTCACTGTTCAAATAAACCTACCATTAAAATTATAGACTGATCATTTCTTTGTCAGTGGGCAAACGTACAAAATCAGCAGGGGATCAAATACTTTTTTCCCTCACTGTAAGTGGTTCTCAACCTGGACCACTAGGACCTCTGGGGGTTCCTGACCTATTCACAGGGGGTACCACCTGGACCACTAGGACCTCTGGAGGTATGAGGGTGTACTCCAGGCAGAATAAAGGTGGTTGGGGGTTCAGTCCCCAAAGGAAATTGAGAGTGGGCAGCAGAGGGTGATGTCTCAGTGGTCTTCTGGCAAAGTGTTGTGGTTTAACCCAGGTGAACACAGACAGGATATCACACCTCACCATGAGGAGGATATTACCAACAGAGATATGTTCTCATTATTACTACAGAACCAACAGAACTGGCTTACTGTCCATCAACCCCTGAAAGTACCTGGCCTATCCACAGGGGAGACTTGTGAAGACCCCGTTACAGAAGTCTAATAACCACTTGCACAAGAGGTAGCAAAATGTAATTTGCATTCAGTAACCAATGAACCAATGATTTAGAGTACAATGTCCTGTCCATCAACAGAGAGGATGAAGGGTGTTAACTGGCATTATTAATCCATTGGCTTCTTGACCCTCTGTCACTATGAGTCATCATCGTCATGGTGATGAAGAACTCCAAAAAGCAATTTTAGACAAAACACCATTTGAATCCCCTTTCTGTCCCTACAGGGATAAAGTGTTAGAGACTTGGTTAATTCATCAAAGTGAATGGAGAATGGAGCTGTTAATGTCTTCTCTTAATGTCTAACACCCACTGAACTCCTGATGTACGCTACATGGCCTCCTAATGTTGTGGGCTGAAAAGAGATGTTCTTCTCAGACAATTGAACATGTAGAATAGCCCATCCGTGACGCAGAAGACACAGTGTCTTTCATGTGTGGGTAGAAGGAAAGAGGAAGAGATGGATGGAGAAAAAGAGGGAGAGAGAGAGAGAGAGAGAGAGAGAGAGAGAGAGCACTGCACTCAAAGGAACAGCTAAAGAGCAGAGAGAAAACTCACAGGAACAGCTAAAGAACAGAGAGAAAACTCACAGGAACAGCTAAAGAACAGAGAGAAAACTCACAGGAACAGCTAAAGAACAGAGAGAAAACTCACAGGAACAGCTAAAGAGCAGAGATAAAACTCACAGGAACAGCTAAAGAACAGAGAGAAAACTCACAGGAACAGCTAAAGAACAGAGATAAAACTCACAGGAACAGCTAAAGAACAGAGAGAAAACTCACAGGAACAGCTAAAGAACAGAGATAAAACTCACAGGAACAGCTAAAGAACAGAGAGAAAACTCACAGGAACAGCTAAAGAATAGCGCTAATACAATCTGTAGAAACAATGAGAATAGAAAGGGTTCAGAACTTTTGTGAAACATCAGTACAGTTGAAAAATATATGGAAAATAGAAATCCAATATGGATGGTGTTAAGAGATAGATGGGAGGTGTTGAATGGAGCTGAAGGTTGGGACTAATAACAACTAACAACAACTAATAACAACAGGATAACTAATGTAAAGCATACTGTGTCCATTATAAGTATATGGGTTATAGGTTGAGAGCTTTTGTGAAAGAGCACAGTTAGAAAGATATGGCATATAGAAGCAAACCAGGTGGACATCATGAAAATTATCAGAGAGGTTGAGGGTAGAGGAAGTTCAGCAGTAAAAACAAACAAAATAACAATTATTGTAAAATTGACTGTGTCCATAAAATGTATATAGTATGTATAAGCTGGAAGTAGAGGCCTAAGCGTTGTTGTTGTTCACTAGTTTACTCCAATTAGGGAAGGGGTGGTGGGGTTGGAAAGTAATCAAGGGAAATATATATTTTTTAAGGATATGGATGTATATGTATTTATATGTACAGTGGCTTGCAAAAGTATTCACCCCCCTTGGCATTTTTCCTATTTTGTTGCATTACAACCTGGAATTAAAATTGATATTTTGGGGGTTTGTATCATTTGATTTACACAACATGCCTACCACTTTGAAGATGCAAAATATTTTTAATTGTGAAACAAACAAGAAATAAGTAAAAAAAATACAAATTGAGTGTGCTTACCTATTCACCACCCCAAAGTCAATACTTTGTAGAGCCACCTTTTGCTGCAATTACAGCCGCAAGTCTCTTGGGGTATGTCTCTATAAGCTTGGCATATCTAGCCACTGGGATTTTTCAAAGCAAAAATGCTCCAGCTCCTTCAAGTTGGATGGGTTCCGCTGGTGTACAGCAATCTTTAAGTCATACCACAGATCCTCAAATGGATTGAGGTCTGGGCTTTGACTAGGCCATTCCAAGACATTTAAATGTTTCCCCTTAAACCACTCGAGTGTTGCTTTAGCGGTATGCTTAGGGTCATTGTCCTGCTGGAAGGTGAACCTCCGTCCCAGTCTCAAATCTCTGGAAGACTGAAACAGGTTTCCCTCAAGAATTTCCCTGTATTTAGCGCCATCCATCATTCCTTCAATTCTGACCAGTTTCCCAGTCCCTGCCGATGAAAAACATCCCACAGCATGATGCTGCCGCCACCATGCTTCACTGTGGGGATGGTGTTCTCGGGGTGATGGTTTTGCGCCAGACATAGCGTTTTCCTTGATGGCCAAAAAGCTCAATTTTAGTCTCATCTGACCAGAGTACCTTCTTCAATATGTTTGGGGAGTCTCCCACATGCCTTTTGGCGCATACCAAACGTGTTTGCTTATTTTTGTCTTTAAGCAATGGCTTTTTTCTGGCCACTCTTCTGTAAAGCCCAGCTCTGTGGAGTGTACGGCTTAAAGTGGCCCTATGGACAGATACTCCAATCTCCGCTGCGGAGCTTTGCAGCTCCTTCTGGGTTATCTTTGGTCTCTTTATTGCCTCTCTGATTAATGCCCTCCTTGCCTGGTCCGTGGGTTTTGGTGGGCGGCCCTCTCTTGGCAGGTTTGTTGTGGTGCCATATTCTTTCAATTTTTTAATAATGGATTTAATGGTGCTCCGTGGGATGTTCAAAGTTTCTGATATTTTTTTATAACCCAACCCTGATCTGTACTTCTCCACAACTTTGTCCCTGACCTGTTTGGAGAGCTCCTTGGTCTTCATGGTGCCGCTTGCTTGGTGGTGCCCCTTGCTTAGTGGTGTTGCAGAATCAGGGGCCTTTCAGAACAGGTGTACAGTGGGGGAAAAAGTATTTAGTCAGCCACCAATTGTGCAAGTTCTCCCACTTAAAAAGATGAGAGAGGCCTGTAATTTTCATCATAGGTAGACTAAATACTTTTTTCCCCCACTGTATATATACTGAGATCATGTGACAGATCATGTGACACTTAGATTGCACACAGGTGGAATTTATTTAACTAATTATATGACTTCTGAAGGTAATTGCTTGCACCAGATCTTATTTAGGGGCTTCATAGCAAAGGGGGTGAATACATACGCAAGCACCACCGTTATTTATTTTGTAGAATTTTTTGAAACCAGTTATTTTTTTCATTTCACTTCACCAATTTGGAAAATGTTCTGTTTGTACATTACATGAAATCCAAAATTACAGGTTGTAATGCAACAAAGTAGGAAGAACGCCAAGGGGGATGAATACTTTTGCCAGGCACTGTATGTATATGTATGTGTATGTATGTATATACAGTTGAAGTCGGAAGTTTACATACACTTAGGTTGGAATCATTCAAACTAGTTTTTCAACCACTCCACACATTTCTTGTTAACAAACTATAGTTTTGGCAAGTCGGTTAGGACATCTACTTTGTGCATGACACAAGTAATTTTTCCAACAATTGTTTACAGACAGATGATTTCACTTATAATTCACTGTATCCCAATTCCAGTGGGTCAGAAGTTTACATAAACTAAGTTGACTGTGCCTTTAAACAGTTTGGAAAATTCCAGAAAATTATGTCATGGCTTTAGAAGCATCTGATAGGCTAATTGACATCATTTGAGTCAATTGGAGGTGTCCCTGTGGATGTATATTAAGGCCTACCTTCAAACTCAGTGCCTCTTTGCTTGACATCATGGGATAATCAAAATAAATCAGCCAAGACCTCAGAAAAATAATTGTAGACCTCCACAAGTCTGGTTTATCCTTGGGAGCAGTTTCCAAATGCCTGAAGGTACCATGTTCATCTGTACAAACAATAGTACGCAAGTATAAACACCATGGGACCACGCAGCCGTCATACCGCTCAGGAAGGAGACGCATTCTGTCTCCTAGAAATGAACGTGCTTTGGTGTGAAAAGTGCAAATCAATCCCAGAACAACAGCAAAGGACCTTGTGAAGATGCTGGAGGAAACAGGTACAAAAGTATCTATATCCA
Organism: Coregonus lavaretus; assembly: GCF_964263955.1. Classification (NCBI taxonomy): domain Eukaryota; kingdom Metazoa; phylum Chordata; class Actinopteri; order Salmoniformes; family Salmonidae; genus Coregonus; species Coregonus lavaretus. The sequence continues at coordinate 8,622 of NW_028156144.1, read as the reverse complement.
CAGTAAAACGAGTCCTATATCGACATAACCTGAAAAGCCGCTCAACAAGGAAGAAGCCACTGCTCCAAAACCGCCATAAGAAAGCCAGACTACGGTTTGCAACTGCACATGGGGACAAAGATCATACTTTTTGGAGAAATGTCCTCTGGTCTAATGAAACAAAAATAAACACTGTTTGCCCATAATGACCATCGTTATGTTTGGAGGAAAAAGGGGATTGCTTGCAAGCCAAAGAACACCATCCCAGCCGTGAAGCACAGGGCTGGTGCACTTCACAAAATAGATGGCATCATGAGGAAGGAAAATTATGTGGATATATTGAAGCAACATCTGAGGACCTGCCTTACAACTGGCCTACAAGCCTTCAGTCCTCTTTCAGCCTATTGCGGACAGTCTGAGCACTGATGGAAGGATTGTGCATTCTTGGTGTAACTCAGGCAGTTGTTGTTGCCATCCTGTACCTGTCCCGCAGGTGTGATGTTCGGATATACCAATCCTGTGCAGGTGTTGTTACACGTCGTCTGCCACTGCGAGGACGATCAGCTGTCCGTCCTGTCTCCCTGTAGCGCTGTATCAGGCGTCTCACAGTACAGACATTGCAATTTATTGCCCTGGCCACATCTGCAGTCCTCATGCCTCCTTGCAGCATGCCTAAGGCATGTTCATGCAGATGAGCAGGGACCCTGGGCATCTTTCTTTTGGTGTTTTTCAGAGTCAGTAGAAAGGCCTCTTTAGTGTCCAAAATTTTCATAACTGTGACCTTAATTGCCGACTGTCTGTAAGCTGTTAGTGTCTTAACGACCGTTCCACAGGTGCATGTTCATTAATTGTTTATGGTGCATTGAACAAGCATGGGAAACAGTGTTTAAAACCTTTACAATGAAGATCTGTGAAGTTATTTGGATTTTTACGAATTATTTTTGAAAGACAGGGTCTTTCAATAATTTGTTTTTTTGTTAAGTTTATATATATATATATATTTGCGAGAGAGAAAAAAACATATGGGGGATTGGAAGTGATGCAGACAATTACATTGATGGAAGTTACAATCTATCTGCAATATTAAAGCTGATCTACCTCCAAAGAATAAAATAAAATTACAGCTAAATAACAGAGATAAAACTCACAGGAACAGCTAAAGAACAGAGATAAAACTCACACAGAGAAGGAGAGAAAGACAGAGAAATAAAGGTGGAGAGCTGAGGGGGGGGCTTCCTACTATGTGATGGTCTGGATGGACTAGAGAGGAGAAGAGTGGCACCAAGAGATAAGGAGGAAGACAGATTAAGAAGGATTTGGGGAGAGAAAAGAGGGAGGAGAGACTGAAGAGGAGAGAGAGAGAGAGAGAGAGAGAGAGAGAGAGAGAGAGAGAGAGAGAGAGAGAGAGAGAGAGAGAGAGAGAGAGAGAGAGAGATAGAGAACATCTATAATCTGTCAGTAAAAGCCCCTCCAACATTGCATACCTTGACAAGATTTCCCCTCTAGGGATGGATGCCAGCAGGACAGATTTGAACCACCCAGCAGGGAGCTGGGTTTAGGACTTAGTTATACAATTCACAGAGACATGAGTCCCATATGGCACCCTATTCCTTATATAGTGCACTACTTTTGACCAGGGCCCTTGCACCCTATTCCCTATATAGTGCACTACTTTTGTTCGTTAGTGCACATTTTGCCCATTTTGTTACGTTCCCCCAACAAGAAACAAACAATTGTTGTTCAAACAAAAGGGGGAACTAACAACAACCAAAACAGGTTCTTAAAGACACTTAAGGGGGTGTCCACCGAAAATGGCAACCAACAGGAAACCTGTGTCCTAAAAGACACCCACCATAAGTGGCCACTAAATGTGCCCAAGAAAAGGCAAATGAAAAAAAAAAACCACACCAAGCTATAATATGGAGTGAAAAGAAAGTGGTGCAAACCAAACAGGGAGACAAAATAAAAGGCTTTGTTTTCACAAACTTTAATGAGGAAGAGCTGAAGAGCGGTCAAGTTCTTCCAACAGCTTCCTCTTCTTCTTCTTCTTCTTCTTCTTCTTCTTCTTCTTTAAGGTTTTATGGCAGACTACACCTATTGGTGAATTGACGCCACTAGTGTACGGGATCTTCTTCTTTGATATTACTGCGGTCCGCAATTAACAAAATAAACAAAACAAAACTCAATGTACTCCTTTATTCAGATTCAACTGCCAACGCCCATCCCTACAGGCTCTGGGGCCTGAGAAGGAAGACCCTCTTCGGACAGTATTCTTTGCAATGTTTCGGCAGCGAAGTCCTGGAGACCCAATAACATTTCAGCCGCAGATAAGATTATGTCCAGTTTCTTGGGACTTTTTGTTCGTTTGTGCAGTACAACTAATCACATGCGCGATAAACACCATAAAATCCAGCTTCTTCACAATCAGCACATCAGTGTCCCTCAACTGTTGAACAACACTCTGAATCTCCACAGTCTGCGGAGCAACCAACCGCCAAATCTTCAGCTCCCCTCGCTCCTTCAACTATTTCACATGCCTCCGTGTTGGAGACTTACTCTGTAGCCCTGACCCTTGCCACTTCATACTCCTTTACCCTAACCGGGCCCCCCCGGGGAATTGGAACGTGGTTGCCATCACAATTACAACATCGTACACCCTCAGATTCTTCAACAATATTCCTTCGGCAAACACTTGATACATGTCCATACCTTTTGCAATTCGGGCAAAACAACGGCTTGGACACAAAAGCTCTCACCGCATATCTAACATATCCCATCTTCACATGTGAAGGGAGATACTTCTCCCCCCCATCTACTACACGATTCAGCCGGCTTGCTCCAACTACTCCTGGTATGCTCCTCGTAAACCACAAGGCCTCCACATCCAACGCGACGCCAGAGATGACACCTTTTCACGGTGCTCTGCTACAAAAATCTAAACTCTCCACTTCATAAGTCGATAGTTTGTCCTTAATGCCTTTTCCTTCTGCTCTTTCCACACACAAGAAATCAAAACAAAACCACTTCTGGTCACTTCTGACCGACTCCACCTTTCCCAATGCATCCCTTACCATCCTAGATACTTCAAATGGATCTCCCAAAGAAGCATCATTGTTAGTGAACCAGAAACCTAAACTATAACAACTTTAACCCTTTTTGTTCCATTTTCCTTTATCACCTGTCCTCCTCTCTTCCTTTATCACCTGTCCTCCTCTCTTCCTTTATCACCTGTCCTCCTCTCTTCAGCCAAACTGCAAGGATCCACTCTCTCCCCCAATCTCCCTCCCACTGGGCCAGAATCATCCTTTAAATCCTCGGAACAAGTCCCGAACTGGGCAGTCCTCACCGCGGGTACTTCATCCACGCTCCCGTCAGGTTCCATCTCCCAGCTACTAGAGCACAAATCCCTCTTTTTCACACTTGTCACCAACCTTCCTCACCACCCTTCCTCACCACCCTTCCTCACCACCCTGCTTCCCTCTACACTCAACTCATTCTCGGCTGTCGTCACTACACCTGCCACGGCAATTGATTCACCTTCACTCTTGAGATTTAGAAAGTTTGAATAAAAAAATAGATGCGACAATTGCCTACTGCAGTGCGTTTCCATTTAACTATCTTGTGTCGATTAAAAACAGATGGACGTAATGACATCACCCCCCCACCCCAAAAAAAAACAACAACAACAACAACAACAACAGCATCAAATAAGTAATGAAGTAGTTGAAGTGTTTCCATGATCCAATTAGGCATTCATAAATTGGCGACAGCATGGATAGAATGCAAGAACTGACTAATATTTGCCATATTCTAATAATGTGCCAACGTATCGCCATGGTCCGTGCCATGTGAAATCTGCACTCCTGTATACATCTGAAATAATTGGATGGTGAAACTTGCATCCAGACAACCAGAAAAGCAAGGCGAAGCGATTCAGGCATTCTTGAAATATTATTTTGACGTTTTGAAAAGCAATAGGCATTTAGAATTACAATAGCGGCACCCCGTCCTATGGGCGGTAAATCATTGGATCTGATTAATTTAGAAATACAATTTAGAAATACAATTTATTCTATTTTATTATTTGAAATTTTGCAGGATGAAACCCCTTGAGATGCACCATCTCGTTTTCAAGTGTCCAAATATATATACAGTGGGGAGAACAAGTATTTGATACACTGCCGATTTTGCAGGTTTTCCTACTTACAAAGCATGTAGAGGTCTGTAATTATTATCATAGGTACACTTCAACTGTGAGAGACGGAACCTAAAACATAAATCCAGAAAATCACATTGTATGATTTTTAAGTAATTAATTTGCATTTTATTGCATGACATAAGTATTTGATACATCAGAAAAGCAGAACTTAATATTTGGTACAGAAACCTTTGTTTGCAATTACAGAGATCATACATTTCCTGTAGGTCTTGCCCACTCCTCCATACAGACCTTCTCCAGATCCTTCAGGTTTCGGGGCTGTCGCTGGGCAATACGGACTTTCAGCTCCGTATTTTCAGGCCACTCCAGGACCTTGAGATGCTTCTTACGGAGCCACTCCTTAGTTGCCCTGGCTGTGTGTTTCGGGTCGTTGTCATGCTGGAAGACCCAGCCACGACCCATCTTCAATGCTCTTACTGAGGGAAAGAGGTTGTTGGCCAAGATCTCGCGATACATGGCCCCATCCATCCTCCCCTCAATACGATGCAGTCGTCCTGTCCCCCTTTGCAGAAAAGCATCCCCAAAGAATGATGTTTCCACCTCCATGCTTCACGGTTGGGATGGTGTTCTTGGGGTTGTACTCATCCTTCTTCTTCCTCCAAACACGGCGAGTGGAGTTTTGACCAAAAAGCTCTATTTTTGTCTCATCAGACCACATGACCTTCTCCCATTCCTCCTTTGGATCATCCAGATGGTCATTGGCAAACTTCAGATGGGCCTGGACATGCGCTGGCTTGAGCAGGGGGACCTTGCGTGCGCTGCAGGATTTTAATCCATGACGGCGTAGTGTGTTACTAATGGTTTTCTTTGAGAATGTGGTCCCAGCTCTCTTCAGGTCATTGACCAGGTCCTGCCGTGTAGTTCTGGGCTGATCCCTCACCTTCCTCATGATCATTGATGCTCCACGAGGTGAGATCTTGCATGGAGCCCCAGACCGAGGGTGATTGACCGTCATCTTGAACTTCTTCCATGTTCTAATAATTGCGCCAACAGTTGTTGCCTTCTCACCAAGCTGCTTGCCTATTGTCCTGTAGCCCATCCCAGCCTTGTGCAGGTCTACAATTTTATCCCTGATGTCCTTACACAGCTCTCTGATCTTGGCCATTGTGGAGAGGTTGGAGTCTGTTTGATTGAGTGTGTGGACAGGTGCCTTTTATACAGGTAACGAGTTCAAACAGGTGCAGTTAATACAGGTAATGAGTGGAGAACAGGAGGGCTTCTTAAAGAAAAACTAACAGGTCTGTGAGAGCCGGAATTCTTACTGGTTGGTAGGTGATCAAATACTTATGTCATGCAATAAAATGCAAATTAATTACTTAAAAATCATACAATGTGATTTTCTGGATTTTTGTTTTGGATTCCGTCTCTCACAGTTGAAGTGTACCTATGATAAAAATTACAGACCTCTGTATGCTTTGTAAGTAGGAAAACCTGCAAAATCGGCAGTGTATCAAATACTTGTTCTCCCCACTGTATATATATGTGTGTTTTTTAACAAACAATACTTAGTATCAAGAATAACATGGCAACTATTGTCTAGTAATAATAACAATGAAATAACAATAATAATAAATAACAAATGTACATTAACATCATAAAGTTATTGTACAACTACTAATAGGCCTACAACTAATACAACTACTGCTACAACTACCAATACAACTAATACAACTACTGCTACAACTACTAATACAACTAATACAACTACTGCTACAACTACTAATACAACTAATATAACTACTGCTACAACTACTAATACAACTAATACAACTACAACTACTAATACAACTAATAAAACTACAACTACTAATACTAATAAAACTACTGCTACAACTACTAATACAACTAATAAAACTACTGCTACAACTACTAATACAACTAATACAACTACTGCTACAACTACTAATACAATTCAGAAAACTAAGTACCTATAATATATATACATATTTACAAATATCTTCACATGGTGATGTTTCTATTAGTTAAATACACAAAAAAAAAAAATCATAACATTTGAAAAATGGCTTTTCTAAAATTCAATGTGTGATTTTAATGCCCTGATTTCTATAGGTCGATTATCCCAGTCAGTTGGGTCTTTGTATCTGAAAGATCTTACTCCAACCTTATGATGTACCCTTGGAATGTGTAATTGCTGCCGTTGTCTAAAGGAGTAGCGTGAGTCTTGTAAAGTTAGGTGTTCCTTACTATATACAGGGACATTTAAGTTGATACATTTAAAAATAAATTGGTACCAAAGCAGTATTTATGCCTTTTAATAAGCCATTGTCAACTTCCTGTCTGGTTATTTTGCTCACAGCTCACTGTCAATTTCTCACTGTCACCATATTTACATATTAGGCTATGGATTTCGTACCTTCAAAATTATTTGGCAATCATATTTTTTTTTGAAAACTGTTATTTTGAAAACTGATTCCATCATCATTTGTCGCAATAAGGAAAGTTAGACAAAATCCAAATCCACCCCTGTCAAAGGGATACAAATGTTGTCGATCTGTAGAACATTTCTACTATATCTACCGTTTTCATTACACGTCGCACCGATTTTTCTTTTTGCGACATTTGCTTTTGTCGAATAAACCTGCGTCAATGAAAACCTGCCGACTGACAGAAACTCCTCCACAAAAGTGTATTTTTTAACACAAATATCTGGGCAGGTTAGAGCTTCCGAGTACACTGAAGATATCTACAACCTAAAAGGGTTATTGGGCTGTCCCCATAGGAGAAGCCTTTGAAGAAACCTTTTGGGTTGGTGATTAGCGCGACGACCGTACTCATGGGAAACAAGATCCCGGACGAGCCCCTATTTTGTTTGTGCGTGTGTGTGTGTGTGTGTGTGAACGGACACCATCTGTATGCTCTGATAAATGACATGTCTTGGAGCAGGGGAGCACCCAGAGGAGACTGGGCAAGGTATTCTCTCTTGCTCTTTCTTTCTCTCTCTCTCTCTCTCTCTCTCTCTCTCTCTCTCTCTCTCTCTCTCTCTCTCTCTCTGTGTGCGCCTGTTCGTGTTGGTTTTGATACATGTTATTGCCTGTGTGTGTGAGCTTCACAGTGACCTGGTTGAAACAGTGACATAAGAGAGAGTTGGTCCTCCTTATGGACCAGACAGCTTGGCAGCTTCTGGTCTCCGTCTGTTCTAAACCAGAACCATAAAGTTAGACATAACCAGGCTGCTATGTGATCTTTTATTGAGGAGTGGTTAACGTCCACAGGCTACAGATACAAAGGAAGAAAACAGGATGGATTGGAGAGTTGGTTCTCGGTTCACGGTTTTACTGCAGAACACTCGTAAAAAATGAAAATCGTTGGGCCACTACCCGATATGGTAATCTGGAACGTCCAATCAGTTTGGTGTCTGTCCTGTCCTCCTTATATAATGTAGACAGCAGTCTGTCATATCCTTCTCCTGTCCCTTTTAAACTTCCTCAAATATCTCCTGTAGCATTTATTTTCCTCCTCCTCCTTCTCCTCCTCCTCCTTCTCCTTCTCCTCTTCCTCTTCCTCCTCCTCCTCCTCCTCCTCCTCCTCCTCTTCCTCCTCCTCCTCCTCCTCCTCCTCCTCCTCCTCCTCCTCCTCCTCCTTCTCCTCCTCCTCCTCCTCCTCCTCCTCCTCCACCTCCTCCTCCTCCTCCTCCCCCTTCTCCTCCTTCTTAGTGACTTCTCTTCTGAAGCGGTTTATGGTGATTGGCAAACCAACAAAGTGTTGCATGATTTCCAGCAGTCCTCCTGGACTAGGGAATGAAGACATGGAAGACTTCCATTCTAGAGCTAATCTAGTTAACATGCCACTCCAGGGACAATCCCATATTCCCTTTTACCCCTATCCTCACACACACACGTTCACACACACAGGCACGCAGGGACACACACACTCAGAGAGAATAACATATCATTGGTCATTAGCAGTGTTACTCCCTTCGTGTTGTATTGCAGGTTGTCCTCATCTTCAGCAGCAACTCTGTGGAACCCCACCGCTGGACCAAGACCTCATTCCCCAGCAGCACAATCAGTGTGTGTGTGTGTGTGTATCCGTGAGTGTGTGTGTGTGTGTGTGTGTGTGTGTGTGTGTGTGTGTGTGTGTGTGTGTGTATGTATGTGTGTCAATGAAACACTCCTTCAGTACTCTAAATCCCAAGGGACATCACTGTGACTGTGATAACTTTGCAGCCAATATGTTTTTCCTGGGAAATGAATAATGACAAATGCTTCTGTAATCAGCTGAGCAGGCTGAATCCATCACATGTTATATGACATTACTCTGTAATCAGCTGAGCAGGCTGAATCCATCACGTGTTATATTACATTACTCTGAAAGGACTAAGACAGAGGCAACATGTTGAGTCAGGTACATTACAGGTCAACTACTGTAGAATGAGTCTGTCATAACGCATCAGAAATCAGAGA
>NW_028156145.1:192500-204865 GCF_964263955.1 Coregonus lavaretus | reverse complement strand
CTTAAAGCTGGAGGTGCCTCCTTCATTTATGCCTACCCATTCTACAGTACAGGAGCGCTGAGAGTTGCTGACTGTAGCAGAGTGTGGTTTCCCTTATGGAGGGGAGAGCAGTATGTGTATGTGTGTTTGAGAGGCCATTACTCCACTAGGAGCTGTGGGGCCCTAGCCGTCACCCGTACGGACTGTGATGTGTGAGGTGCCAATACAGCGCTGTGGGAAGTGCAGTGTGAACGCAGCCACAGCATGGCAGAGGAGGCTTAATGAAGCCCGACACTGCATGGCACAGACACAGATCAACTCTGTCTAGTAAGCTTTCTCAATACAAGTGTAATGAACTTGCATTCTCCAGCACAAACACCCCCATTCCCCCTCAACACCACACACACAGCATTCTCTCATCATGAGATTACAACTGAGACCCTGATATCAGTTCATTTACACCAATAAAACCTCAAACAAGCGTACAACAGAAAGATAGCTCCCTTAGTGATCTTGCAGGTTTCAAGATGTTACAGATCGGTATGAAGAATGATGTGGAGATTTCTCTGTTTTGGTTGAAATTGTTATATTCTGAGTACATGATTGTATAAATAGTATTTCAACTTCAGAATAAATGTGTAGATTTCTTATTGACTGTGCACATTTTTTTTTTACCTTTAGTTTAACAGGGAAGACATATTGAGACCTAGGTCTCTTTTTTAAATGCACCCTGTATAATACAGCTATGCCTGGTGCAATCAGCCAATGTAAGGATGGTTTGCCAGACATTCATTTCGAACACTATGACGCAATAATGCATTGTCTATTCAAGTCTGAATTTGTTGTCAGGGGGTGAGGTAGTTTTGCATACAATACTTATAGGCTCTCATTTAGACAGTGGTTGAAAGAGACTAGAAGTAACTTGATTGGGCATAAATCCCACATTATCAAACCTATGATTATCCATCTCAGTTAAATACATTGGAAATGCAGGTGATCATTCACAATGTCCATCTGTATGAAATGCTGTTGGGTCGGAAGAGATTTGTCTTACCCGTGTCATTGCGACTGGACTTGATTCACTTCCAGCTTATTGAGAAGGTCAGAAGGAAACGAAGGTTAGGGAACTTTAATACACCTGAGAGAAAATGGACAACTGCATTAAAATAATGGTGCCTAACCTAATAAAGTGGAGGGACCAGGGCAGTCGAAAGGTTGTGACATGGACCTTTAGGTAATAGAATGAGCTGCTTTTTTCACCGAGCTGCCTCTGGAAAAAGCAAGACTGTGGAGTCAGTCAATGTAGGGTAATTCCATTTGAGAGAATTCAGGACCCCAGGCCCTGCTGGTGGCAGGGTTCTGTGGTCAGATGTTCTCAGGGATTGGAAATTGAATTGAGCCTCAGCTAAAGAAGTGCTCCATGTGCAGAATCACCAGCAGTGTTGTGAAAAACACAAGCTATATTTGGGCCATATCTGATAAATGTTGGCTATGTGCCAAATCCATTTGGGATTTACTTTTATTTTTTAACCTTTATTTAACTAGGCAAGTCAGTTAAGAACAAATTCTTATTTTACAATGACGGCCTACACCGGCCAAACCCGGACGACGCTGGGCCAATTGTGCGCCACCCTATGGGACTCCCAATCACGGCCGGTTGTGATACAGCCTGGAATCAAACCAGGGAGTCTGTAGTGACACCTCAAGCACTGAGATGCAGTGCCTTAGACCGCTGCGCCACTCGGGAGCCTGATTCTCACTCATTTAGAATCAGTACCAAGTGCAATTAAGATTAAGATCACTTTATTGGCCAATTGCACACAAGGTCCAACCGAAATTTGACTTCCGCTTTCAACCCAAGCCCTCCGAAATACACACAAACACTGAGTATACAAAACATTAAGCTCTTTCCATGACATAGACTGACCAGGTGAATCCAGGTGAAAGCTATGGTCCCTTATTGATGTCACTTGTTAAATCCACTTCAAATCAGTCTAGATGAAGGGGAGGAGACAGGTTAAAGAAGGATATTTAAGCCTTGAGACAATTGAGACATGGATTGTGTATGTGTGCCATTCAGAGGGTGAATGGACAACACCAAAGTGCCTTTGAACGGGGTATGGTAGTAGGTGCCAGGCGCACCAGTTTGTGCCAAGAACTGCAACGCCGCTGGGTTTTTCACGTTCAACAGTTTCCCATGTGTATCAAGGATAGTCCACCACCCAAAGGACATCCAGCCAACTTGACACAACTGTGGGAAGCATTGGAGTCAACATTGGCCAGCATCCCTGTGGAACGCTTTGGACACCTTGTAGAGTCCATGCCCCAACGAATTGAGGCTGTTCTGAGGGCAAAAGAGGGGGTGCAACTCAATATTAGGATGGTGTTCTTAATGTTTGGTATACTCAGTGTACATACACAGGTTTTGGAGAGGTACAGGAGGCTGCCACACTGGGCGCTGCAGTCGTGAGGGATTAAGTGCCTTTCTCAAGGGCACAACGGCAGGCAATGGCATCTATGATTTGATACCAGAAACCCTCCAGTTACTAGCAACATTTTTCCATCTGACCTGGGATTCGAACTGGCAAACCTCCGGTTGCTGGCTTACCTCTTTATCCGCTAGGTTACTCACTGAAGCTTACACAAAAATGGGGGAATCAGTAAGACCTTACTATTGGAAAGGATGTATCGGTTTAAATCACCACAAATATACAAGTATTTTGGGCCACAAGTGAAAGCAATTTGTTAGTGTAAAAAGCAAGTCTATGAACTTAGGAGCGGGAATGACCTCGATTCAGGGCTTTACCAAGTCGATAAAAGCTAGCAGCCTGTCTCCAAGGCTCACAACTCCATTATCAATACAGATTTCGACACAAAGCTTGTGCGTGCATTTTTGTTATCTTAAAGGACCTTCAATGACTCCAAATGCTGGCGTGTGCCCCATTTTGTTGACAAACCAAAAAAAGGACATAACATATCATACAAAATGGAAGATGTAGTACACAATTGTGCACACTTTTCGGGGACCCATTTTGGCTAGTGAGCACTACTTTCAAAAGCACTGGCTGAAATTATACAAACACTCTAGAGCATCACTTCAATGCTGCATTCTTAAAGCTGGAGGGCGCTGCACTTGAGGGATTTATGAAATTGCTTCTTCCAATTATTGATAAACATGCACCTGTTAAGAAACTGACAGTTAGAACTGTTAAGGCTCCATGGATTGATGAGGAATTGAAAAACTGTATGGTTGAAAGAGATGGGGCAAAAGGAGTGGCTAATAAGTCTGGCTGCACATCTGACTGGCTGACTTACTGCAAATTGAGAAATTATGTGATTAAACTCATCAAAAAGAAGAAGAAACTGTATTATGAAGCCAAGATCAATGATGCTGTATAAAGCTTTGGAGTACTTTAAATGAAATTATGGGCAGAAAGACAAATTCAACTCCAACTTTCATCGAATCAGATGGCTTATTCATCACAAAACCATTTGATGTTGCCAATTATTTTAATGATTACTTCATTGGCAAAGTGGACAAACTTAGGCAGGAAATGCCAACAACGAACAGTGAGCCATCGTACTCATGCATAACAAACGAATAATGAAAGAAAAGCATTGTACGTTTGAATTTTGAAAAGTTAGTGTGGGAGAGGTGGAAAAAATAATTGTTATCTATCAATAATGACAAACCACCTGGCATTGACAACTTAGATGGAAAGCTACTGAGGATGGTAGCTGACTCTATAGCCACTCTTATCTGTCATACAGTTTCTTTAATCTGAGCCTAGAGGAAAGTCTTTGTCCTCAGTCCTGGAGGGAAGCCAAAGTCATTCCGCTACTCAAGAGTGGTAAAGCAGCCTTTACTGGTTCTAACAGCATACCTATCAGCTTGCTGCCAGCGCTTAGCAAACTGTTGGAAAAAATTGTGTTTGACCAAATACAATGCTATATCTCTGTAAACAAATTAAAAACAGACTTTCAGTATGTTTTTAGAGAAGGGCACTCAACATGTACTAGACTGACACAAATGACTGATGATTGGTTGAAAGAAATTGATATAAGAAGATTGTGGGAGCTGTACTGTTAAATTTCAGTGCAGCCTTTGATATTATTGACCATTACCTGTTGTTGAGAAAACGTATGTGTAATGGCTTTTCAACCTCTGCCATATTGTGGATTCAGAGCTATCTATCTAATAGAACACAGTGTGTTTTCTTTAATGGAAGCTTCTCTAATGTCAAACATGTAAAGTGTGGTGTATCGCAAGGCAGCTCTCTAGGCCCTCTACTCTTTTCAATGTTTACCAATGACCTGCCACTGGCATTAAACAAAGCATGTGTGTCCATGTATGCTGATGATTCAACCATATACGCATCAGCAACCACAGCTAATGAAGTCACTGAAACCCTTAACAAAGAGTTGCAGTCAATTTTGGAATGGGTGGCCAGTAATAAACTGGTCCTAAAACTAAGAGCATTGTAATTGGTACAAATCATTCCCTAAGTTCTAGACCTCAGCTGAATCTGGCAATGAATGGTGTGGCTGTTGAACAAGTTAAGAAGACTAAATTACTTGGTGTTACCTTAGATTGTAAACTGTCATGGTCAAAATATATACACTAGATGAACAAAAGTATGTGGACACCTGGTCGTCGAACATCTCATTCCAAAATGATGGTCATTAATATGGAGTCGGTCCCCCTTTGCTGCTACAACAGCCTCAACTCTTCTGGGAAGGCTTTCCACTAGATGTTGGAACATTGCTGAGGGGACTTGCTTCCATTCAGCCACAAGAACATTAGTGAGGTCGGGCACTGATGTTGGGCGATTAGACCTGGCTCGCAGTCTGCGATTCATCCAAAAGGTGTTCGATGTGGTTGAGGTCAGGGCTCTGTGCAGGCCAGTCAAGTTCTTCCACACCGATCTCGACAAACTATTTCTGTATGGACCTCGCTTTGTGCACGGGGGCATTGTCATGCGGGAACAGGAAAGGGCCTTCCCCAAAGTGTTGCCACAAAGTTGTAGGCACAGAATCGTCTAGAATGTCATTGTATGCTGTAGCGTTAAGATTTCCCTTCACTGGAACAACGGGGCTAGCCCGAACCATAAAAAACTGCCCCAGACCATTATTCCTCCTCCATCAAACTTTACGGTTGGCACTATGAATTGGGGCAGATAGCATTCTCCTGGCATCCGTCGGACTGCCAGATGGTGAAGCGTGATTCATCACTCCAGAGAGCGTGTTTCCACTGCTCCAGAGTCCAATGGCGGCGAGCTTTACACCAATCCAGCTAATGCTAGGCATTGCGCATAGTGATCTTAGGCTTGTGTGCGGCTGCTCAGGCCATGGAAACCCATTTCATGAAGCTCCTGACGAACAGTTCTTGTGCTGACATGGCTTCCAGAGGCAGTTTGGAACTCGGTATTGAGTGTTGCAACCACTTGTGTGGCCTACCACTTCGCGGCTGAGACGTTGTTGCTCCTAGAAGTTTCCACTTCACAATAACAGCACTTACAGTTGACGGAGGCAGCTCTAGCAGGGCAGAAATTTGATGAACTGAATTGTTGGAAAAGTGGCATCCTATGTTGGTGCTACATTGAAAGTCACTGAGCTCTTCAGTAAGTACATTCTACTGCAAATGTTTGTCTATGGAGATTGCATGGCTGTGTGTTCAATTTTATACACCTGTCAGCAACGGGTGTGGCTGAAATGGCGGATCCACTAATTTGAAGGGTTGTCCGCATACTTTTGTCTATATAGTGTAGAGTCAATGGTTGTAAAGATGGGGAGAGGTCTGTCTGTAATAAAGAGATGCTCTGCTTTTTTGACACAACACTCCACAAAGCAAGACCTGCAGGCTCTAGTTTTATCTTGTCTTGATTATTGTCCAGTCATATGGTCAAGTGCTGCAAAGAAAGACCTAGTTAAGCTGCAGCTGGCCTAGAACAGAGCTGCACGTCTTTCTCTTCATTTTTATCAGAGGGCTGATATTAATAATATGCATGCCAGTCTCTCTTGGCTACGAGTTGAGGAAAGACTGACAGCGTCACATCTTGTTTTTATTAGAAACATTAATGTGTTGGAAATTTCAAATTGTTTGCATAGTCAACTTACACACAGCACTGACACACACACGTACCCCACCAGACATGCTACCAGGGGTCTTTTCATAGTCCCCAGATCCAGAACAAATTCAAGGAAACGTACAGTATTATACAGAGCCATGAGTGCATGGAACTCCCTTCCATCTTATATAGCGCAAGTGATTAGCAAACCTTGTTTCAAAAAACAAATAAACCAACACCTCATGACACAATAACGCCTCTCCCCCATGTGACCTACTTGTTCTGTGTATGTACTGACATGTATGTATACATGATAGATACACACACACACACACTACATGTTAATGATTTTAAATATATGTAAATTGCTAAGTCTTCTATCTGTAATGTCTTTTTTGTTATGTGTCGGCTGTTGCCATTGGCGTCGGCTAATAAATAAAACAAATCATCATGATGTTACAACTGAGACCCTGATAATAATACGTTTTCACCAATAAAACCAAAAACAAGTGTACAACAGAAAGCCCCCTTACTGATCTTGCAGGTTTCAAGATGTTACAGATCTGTAAAAAGAAAGTGTAAGATTCTTAGTAAAGTACTGAATAAATAGTAGTTAAACTTCTGAATAAGTGTGTGGACTGTGCTATGCCTGCTGCAATCGGCCAATGTAAGGACGGTTTGCCAGACATTCATTTCCAACACTATGATAATGCATTGTCTATTCAATAAGTCAGAATTTGTTGTCAGGGGGTGAAAGAGATTAGCAGTTGAAAGAGGCTAGAAGTAAATTGATTAGGCATAAGCTTACACAAGAAGGGGAGAATCGGATGTATCGGATCAAATACAATTATTTTGTGACACAAATGAAAGCAATTTGTTAGTGTAAAATCTGTTTGGAAAGGCAGGTCAATAAACGTAGGGAGGGAAATGATCTCGATTGAGGGCTTTACAAAGTCGATGAAAGCTAGCAGCCTGTCTCCAAGGCTCACAACTCTATTATCAATACAGATTTGCGACACAAAGCCAGCGTGTGCTCTTTTGTTATCTTAAAGGACCTTCAATGACACCAAACACTGGCGCAAGTCCCATTTTGTTGACGAACACACATTTGCGAGGGAGTTGACAAATGAGACGCCACCTGGTTTAATGAGCTCGTTACATAAAATGACAGCGGGGAGAAAAATAAAGCTACACCAGCGCTTTTATGCCACTGCCCCTGGCATGATGAGAAGATATTTCTGCTCCCTTTCTCTCCCAACCGCTGTCTTTGCTCACTGTTATGATGCCGGTCATATATTACAGTGCTGTCTGGGCCAGCATGGCAATGAAGCAGGGTCATTTTCCACTCGCTGTCACATCTACAAAGATATGACAATCTCACATACAGACAACCAAGACATGTACGCAGACACACTCTCGCTCTCTGTCTCACCCTCTCTCCCTCTCTGTCTCTCCCTCCCCCTCTGTCTGTCTCTCTCTCTCTGTCTCTCTCTGTCTCACCCTCTCTCCCTCTCTGTCTCTCCCACCCCCTCTGTCTGTCTCGTTCTCTGTCTCTCTCTCTCTCTCTCTCCATTTTCTATATTTATTTACTTCACAGGTAAAGTCACATTAATGACCATCCAGACTCATTCTGAGTTGTTTCCTCGAGGACATTAGAAAGACAAATAACCATCATGCAACAAATTAACAGCTGTTTCCACCCTGTGTGTGTTTGTGTGCAATAACCTCTCTACAACCCCCCCACACTAAGTCAATATAACAACCATGGCGAGAGTCAGAGTGTTTCTGGTGAGAGAGCAAGAGATCCCAGTCAGGCTGCAGGTAGTGTTCAGTGCTGTTTAGGCAGCAGTTCACTTCTCCGCCAGCCTTGATGGGGGTCACATGGAGAAATTGGCAGAATTCTGTCTTTCAACTCAGTCAGAAACCTCTCTCTCTCTCTCTCTCTCTCTCTCTCTCTCTCTCTCTCTCTCTCTCTCTCTCTCTCTCTCTCTCTCTCTCTCTCACTCCATCTATCTCCACCCTCCTCCTGCTATCCCTATCCTGCCATACTATCAGTCAACCCACTGAGCCACCGCAATGCAGAGTTTATCTAGAAATCCACCTCAAGATGTACACTAAGAGGAATATAAGCGTGTACAGTTTTGTTTGCCATTTACTTTTATCTAGGGGGCGGTAAATCTAAATGATTTTATCACAATTTTCTAGCTCGTTGTTGAACGCTCTTATTACGTCTGACTCCATGTTTCCTGGTAGGTGACTATTCAGTACATTTCCATGTATTTATCAGTTAAACTATTTTCAGGGTACGCAAATTGAGCATCCTGCTGGCAGAGAAAGGTAGTATTTCTATTACTTGTATTTTAAATACGTATTTAATTACTTTTGAATTACTTATATATAAAGATCCATTTGTGTATCTGTTGCCTATCTCTGCCTGTTGCTATGGCTGAGAAGTGAGCAACTGGACTGTTTCACTGATACATGCAGGTGCTTTTGCACAACTAATGATGCTGTAAGATATTACAGTAATGCTTGCTGTTACACACACACACACACAGACCCTTTCCTGTAAATGATGCTATTAAGCATACGTACTCATACGCAACTGTAATGGTTCGTGTCCCACTGCGGTTCTAATTGACTGGATAGATTTATTTGTCGATCATCCACCGGGAACAGTGTTCATAAACAGCTTGTGCTGCCATTTGCTGGCTTACAGCTCCTTTTCGCTGTACCGCTAAAGGTTCTGCTCCTGCTGAAGACATGCTAGTGAAGAAGCTATATGACACCGTGGTGTCAAAGCCATAAATACACTGAATTTGGCGAACTAGGTTTGAGTTTTACAATTTCAATTGGCGCAATGTTGGCACCCATGTGAGTGCCTGCAAATTGCATACTGCTAAGCCAGCATTTCTTCTCATCTCTAATGAAAGTGAAAAACAACACAATCTTAGTAAGTAGATAAATCATTGATATTGTGTCTGAAACTATGAACTCATATTTGAGAATAATGAATTGAAAATAAATACTAATATCCTCTACTCCAGGGGTAGGCAACCCTGGTCCTAGAGTGCCGCAGTCACTTCATGGTTTTAAAAGTAGACTCATAACGTAGATGCAGAAAGTAAACAGCATAGTGGGTCAATTTCCGCAATAACGAAGAGCGTTGAAGCGTGAGGCTCAACTGCTGTTTTGGTCCCGTGGCTACCACGCTGTGAACCGCGTGAAGCGAACCAGTGCACATGTGCAGATACAGTGTGTGACCGTGTGAGAGCGAAGTCTTGCATCCCGCTCATCTCAATATCTGCGGTGCTGCTCGCGGCAACGGCATTTCTCTGAGTCTACCTTTAACCGACCTGGAACACCAGGTGTGTTGAATTTAGGTAATCACTGTACTGATCAATTAAGTAATTAGCTCAGTGTGGTGCCTAGTTGGGACAAAATCATCCAGGAACAGGGTTGTCTGCTCTACTCCAACCACATACAGCAAGAACATAAAGATCAGGTGTAGGTAGAGACGACAGAAGTTACTAACTCCCAGTAATAGGAATGGGAATAAACTATGTCCCCTCTTCACAGTTCACCCAACAGATTATCATTGGATCTCACCCTATGGTCCATTTACTGTCAATTCATTTAGTGTGTGTGTGTGTGTGTGTGTGCGGGAGAGAGAAAGGGATATAGAGTTCAGTGAACAGCGAAAATGACCATATTGATCAAGGGGTTGGCTGCCTTTGTGGCAGGGAGAACTGACCTTGTCGGCCCTCTCCTCTCAACCAATCAAAGATCCGTTTTCTCCATCTCCTCTCACCCCCAGGCCAATCAAAGCTCACCCTTTCGCCACTCAGCCAATGAAGAATGGATGTATTATGCCCTCTGACTCTCACCAAATTGGGTGGAAAATGCTGTAGAAGACAACATACCCTTCCTTACAAGCTGCAGTAACAAAGTAGAAAATGTATTTGAAATTTGTAGCAGTGACAGTTTCACCTCAAATCTCCAAATGCAATAAAACAAAACTCCCCAGAAAGTAACACCCTCAGATACATCACACACATCCCCTCATCAGTGGAACCCTCATGCCTGTCTCTGTTTTCAGGAAACATCAATCTGCCAAGTTGAAGATGTATTCCCTGACACTTCTTCTTACTGTGCTGTGTGGGTCTCAACCCACCAGCCAATCTCCGTTCTGCTGCCCCAGAGACGAGCCCAGACTGACATCACAAAGAGCATTGCTTACGTTTGATTACACCGTGTTTGAAGGTTTTCCTTTATCATTACCCTTCTGTGTCTGATGTTTCTGTTCACTTTTCCAATGTTTTGACAGCTCTCCAAAGCTCTTCAAAATTACAGTTTGTAAGGGAGATTGGGTAAGTTGAACCAAAGGGGTTGTTGAGCCTCCCTTTTTTCTAGGAAACCATACACAAAATTAATCATTTCACCATGTCATTGAGTCTGTGAGGGAAGAAACCACATGGAAGTGGAAATCAAGTTAGGTCCAAAGAACTGATCTTCACCAAGTCAAATGAATTTATTGTGTAAGAGGTTTCATGATGCTTGTATCTAAGCCAAGTAGATAATGTTAAGATTGTTCTATACATCAGCTGGGGTCTCTATAAACTTCAATATATTCCCACCTAAGCAAAAAGTGTTGTAAGGCAGCCTAATAAGGATATGTGTTGGGAAAGGGAAAAACCAGAGTATTGGAACCCAGTCCCAGACCTTTCAGGTAAGAAGCTGTTTCAGAGAATTGGAACATTGCCATAAAATCCAAACCTGCTCACCACACAGTGCCCCTAAAGTGCTGCATTCAAGACAGCCAGTTGATTTCTCTCTGAACTTCAGCACAAATCTAATTTAGAAGGACAGTGAACAAAAAGTAGTATTACTCGCACAGATGTTTCATTGACCATAGCTTTCAGCGGTCACCAATGCTATTGAGGAGAGTGAAGGGCCCTTTAGAGTACCCCATTAGTGCTAGTGAAAAGTACTGCTGCCGCTGGGGCATTGTGAGACCACCTTCTGGCATCTATGGCCCAACAGCTCTGGCTTCTGTGAAAGCTAAAGGCTCTGTGGAATAGTGCCCCAATGAAACATTTTTCACTCAAGCTCTTTCTCCCCATAAAATACAATTACACAGGAGAGCATGCAAGTGTGAGAGCCCTTCATGACTCAATGTTTGTGTGTTCAAACTGATTGTTACATGTGAATGCATACTCACAAGCCTGGGTACACATGTGCACGCACACACCACACACACATACACACTTTAGGGACTCCAGCACCATGTGACACAGCCACATATTCTGGCCTAATGGGGAATTACTGAAATGGTTCTCCTTTGCTTTTTAGCATGAGAGACCATAGAGATAGATAGAGAACTCTAGTGCTCCAAATCCTGTTTTAGCATGGCCAGCACCATTGATCGGACTTTCACCTTTTTGAAGTAGTCAACTGGGTGGGGCTTCCTATGGGTTTTGGAAGGATCACATAATTCCATCCAGGTCACCTGGAGGGATCAGCCAATTAATTATACTTGTGAGCAAACATTCCATAACTGCAGATGGCAGTAAATATAAAAAAGAAAAAAGAAAAGAAAATGGCAGTAAATCGCCAACCTTGGCTTTATACCTGTTTAAACAACACACTCCAGGTGGCAGTATGCACCCTTTCAGTTTGTTTGCCAACTCATAGAAGTAGTAGAAGAAGAACATGGACTACTTCAAAATGGAGATGGCCTTAATGGCAGTGCCCGTGCTCTCACAGACGCCATAATGGGACAGATACAATGATGCCATGTCTATCTAAGTCTACGTGAGAGACACTGTAACCTCCATCATCTGAAGTCCAGGTAAAGATTGCAGAATCAAGCCAAGTTTGTTACTTGTGTGCAGGGGGATTCCACATGGTATAGGCGATGCTGGGATGGAATGATTTGTCCAATTCATTGCTATGTTCCCTGGTGCATTTCGTTGACGCTGTCCGACAGTAGAGACCTGTGCTATTAAACCCCCTCTTCCAGCTCCCCTCCATGCTGTTTGACCCTGGGTCTCCTCCCTGCAGCCGTAACACCTTTCCCCTTCATCCTCTTTCATCTTCTCCCCACAGATCACTCCCGCCGTGCCTCAGATCTCAGCCATACATCCTGTATGTCTCCAGGCAGAAACCGGCTCAAAATGGCTGCTGTCAATCATCTTAGTAGGTCAATCACTGTCACTCAGTCCCAAATCGAACCCCAGTCCTTACCTCCTAGGCACTAGATCTGAAATTATTAGACAGGTATAAGCAAATACAGTCATAGCTCCTTCTATGGCCAAA
>NW_028156145.1:0-187500 GCF_964263955.1 Coregonus lavaretus | reverse complement strand
TGAAGACATATTAAGGCTATATTACCGGTAAGTGGGTTCTTCATATGGCAGACCGCAGGCACTCATGCACACACACACAACCTTAACTTCAACATCAGTTTAACCTCAACATCATAAACAAAAACAACAACTCCACAGCAAACCAGAACTATGAAAAACAATCTCCCAAACTCCCATGGGCTCCAGATGATACATACCCAAGAATTGTGTCCATCTAATTAGAATTGACAATGTGACAGCTTTCCACACAACTCTGCCTTGAAAGACTCAAGGGTTTATCCTGGCATCTTGTTAGCAGAAAAAAAACTGGGAAAGTTCTTGGCAAATGAAAAAGAGATTCCAGAAATCCATGAATAGTTTGTCTTTCCAACTACAACAGTTGGATTCATCATCTATTCTCTTTATGTCACCATTAGAGAAACCAACATAGGTACATATAGGTACAATACGGTAATTTGGAACACTTTGAAAGCCCTGTGGTGAAGGGCATTGACCCAAACAATGCAGTGACTGTCCTGTCCTCAGGTTCACTCATTCACAGTTGAGCAGCTTAGCAGAGGGCAGTAATGATATAGATTGGGAGCTGCAGGCTTCCTCTCAGAGGAACAGGTTCCCTCTCTAGGTTCAACAGAACATGACATAACAGTACACCTGCACACACAAATTGTTCCAAACCTAAATATGTCCAGAGTAATCTCTGTTTGCAAGTGTCACGGTCGTCTATGTCGTCTAAGTATGACCAAGGCGCAGCGTGTCCAAGAAACATGACTTTATTTGAGTAAAGCACGTATTACAAAACAAAAGACGACTCAATGAAGTCCACGGTACACTGACCGAAACGGAACAAAAACCCACAATACCCACAGGAAAACAATCAGAATAAATATGGCTCCCAATCAGAGATAACGAGCCGACAGCTGACACTCGTTACCTCCGATTGGGAGTCATTGACCAAACCTAGAAACGAACCCCACAGAAACGCAAACAAAGAAATACACACAACAGAACTACCAAACCAAACCCCAACAAAACAAATACACCCTGGCTCAAATATAAAAGTCCCGGAGCCAGAGTGTCACAGTACCCCCCCCTAAAGGTGCGAACTCCGGGCGCACCAGCATACAGTCTATGGGAGGGTCTGGGTGGGCGTCTGTCCACGGTGGCGGCTCTGGCCCTGGTCGTGGTCCCCACCCCACCTTAGTCACTATCCGCTTCCGTAGCCTCCTCCATATGACCACCCCCCAACTAAACCCCACTGGATTAAGGGGCGGCACCGGACTAACGGGCAGCACCGGACTAAGGGGCAGCACCGGACTAAGGGGCAGTACCAGGATAAGGGGCAGCACCGGGCTAAGGGACAGCACCGGACTCAATGGCGGATCCTGGCTGGCTGGCTCTGGCGGATCCTGGCTGGACGGCTCTGGCGGATCCTGGCTGGACGGCTCATGGCTGGCTGAAGGATCTGGCTGCTCATGGCTGGCTGACGGATCTGGCTGCTCATGGCTGGCTGAAGGATCTGGCTGCTCATGGCTGGCCGACGGATCTGGCTGCTCATGGCTGGCCGACGGATCTGGCTGCTCATGGCTGACCGACGGATCTGGCTGCTCATGGCTGGCTGACGGATCTGGCTGCTCATGGCTGGCTGACGGATCTGGCTGCTCATGGCTGGCCGACGGATCTGGCTGCTCATGGCTGGCCGACGGATCTGGCTGCTCATGGCTGGCTGAAGGATCTGGCTGCTCATGGCTGGCTGAAGGCTCTGGCTGATCCTGTCTGGCAGAAGGCTCTGGCTGATCCTGTCTGGCGGAAGGCTCTGGCTGATCCTGTCTGGCGAAAGGCTCTGGCTGATCCTGTCTGGCGGAAGGCTCTGGCTGATCCTGTCTGGCGGAAGGCTCTGGCTGATCCTGTCTGGCGGAAGGCTCTAGCGGCTCCTGTCTGGCGGAAGGCTCTGGCTGATCCTGTCTGGCGGAAAGCTCTGGCTGATCCTGTCTGGCGGAAGGCTCTAGCGGCTCCGGTCTGGCGGACGGCTCTGAAGGCTCATGGCAGACGGGCGGCTTATGCAGCGCTTGGCAGACGGACAGTTCAGACGGCGTTGGGCAGACAGGCAGTTCAGGCGCCGTTGGGCAGACGGGCAGTTCAAGCGCCGTTGGGCAGACGGGCAGTTCAGGCGCCGTTGGGCAGACGGGCAGTTCAGGCGCCGTTGGGCAGACGGGCAGTTCAGGCGCCGTTGGGCAGACGGCAGACTCTGGCCGGCCGAGACGCACTATAGGCCTGGTGCGTGGTGCCGGAACTGGTGGTCCCGGGCTGAGGACACGCAACTCAGGGCTAGTGCGGGGAGTAGCCACAGGGCATGCTGGACCCTGGGGACACACATAAGGCCTAGTGCGTGGTGCCGGAACTGGTGGTCCCGGGCTGAGGACACGCATCTCAGGGCTAGTGCGGGGAGCAGCAACAGGACGCACAGGACTCTGGGGACACACAGGAGGCTTGGTGCGTGGTGTAGGCACTGGTGGTACTGGACTGGAGCGGGGAGGTGGCGCCGGAAATACCGGACCGTGCAGGCGTACTGGCTCCCTTGAGCACTGAGCCTGCCCAACCTTACCTGGTTGTATACTCCCCGTCGCCCGACCAGTACGGGAAGGAGGAATAACCCGCACCGGGCTATGTAGGCGAACCGGGGACACCATGCGTAAGGCTGGTGCCATGTAAGCCGGCCCGAGGAGACGCACTGGTGGCCTGATGCGTGGGGCCGGCTTCATGACATCCGGCTCAATGCTCAATCTAGCCCGGCCGATACGTGGAGCTGGAATGTACCGAACCGGGCTATGCCTGCGTACAGGAGACACCATGCGCTCTACTGCGTAACACGGTGTCTGCCCGTACTCTCGCTCTCCACGGTCAGTCCAGGGAGTAGGCGCAGGTCTCCTACCTGACTTCGCCATACTCCCTTTTAGCCCCCCCCCAAGAAATTTTTGGGTAGTACCCACGGGCTTCCAGCCTCGACTCCGTGCTGCCTCCTCATACCACCTCCTCTCGGCTTTAGCTGCCTCCAGCTCTTCACGAGGGCGGCGATATTCTCCCGGTTGTGCCCAAGGACCCTTTCCATCCATTATCTCCTCCCAAGTCCATGAATCCTTGATAGGCGTCCATAAATCCTGTGTAGGTAGGTCCTGTTGCCGCTTGACACGCTGCTTGGTCCTTTTGTGGTGGGTTTTTCTGTCACGGTCGTCTATGTCGTCTAAGTATGACCAAGGCGCAGCGTGTCCAAGAAACATGACTTTATTTGAGTAAAGCACGTATTACAAAACAAAAGACGACTCAATGAAGTCCACGGTACACTGACCGAAACGGAACAAAAACCCACAATACCCACAGGAAAACAATCAGAATAAATATGGCTCCCAATCAGAGATAACGAGCCGACAGCTGACACTCGTTACCTCCGATTGGGAGTCATTGACCAAACCTAGAAACGAACCCCACAGAAATGCAAACAAAGAAATACACACAACAGAACTACCAAACCAAACCCCAACAAAACAAATACACCCTGGCTCAAATATAAAAGTCCCGGAGCCAGAGTGTCACAGCAAGTAGAAGCAGAATTGCGAGAAAACCACCCCAAAACAATAGCGTTCAGTATGAGGCAGGGCCCCACAAGGATTAGAGGAGCTATCACTACTCCAGCACGGGCATGCATTTTACAAATAGTGAAGAGCAGAGGCAAATGGAAATACTGCTGCAAACAGGGTGCCATCCCTGGCTATGATTACATCCAGCATCTGCTGATGTAGTTCACCTCTGGGAAGTGACAGAGAACGGACATTGTTTTGAAGTGCGGTGCACGATAGAACCCAAAAGAGAAACTTTTAAATGGAAAAGGGCCGTGATGACAGAGCAGACTGATGGATGCAGGTCAGCCCATATTCAAAGTAATCCCCCAAACAGAATAGGAGCCCATTACTGAGACAGGCATCCCAAGAGCCACCATGAAGGCAATCACACCCCAACAGGAGATGTGTTTATTTAGTGTCCAGGGAGAAGTGGTGGCCGAGAAGGCCTTTGGGCCAAATGAAAATGTTCCAAGATTTCTTCCCAACGGAATTGTACAATTTACCAATGAAAATGGAATACAGGTACCAAAACAATTATTTTCCAACCAGACTCTTTATTTTAGATCGCTATACCCTTGGGAGGGTAAATATTTTTGGACAGAGTCTATTGCACAATGATGGCAGGACTGCTTACCTACAGGGGCGTCATGCACCCATTATTTTAGAGGGTGCACGAAATACGTGAGGATGGAGGGGGAGGATTAGGGTGGTCGGAATATTCTGAAAATTTTGCATTTTTCGAAGACCTGAAACAGTTTTTTCCTGCAATCTAGAGCCATAATCATTATGCCTAATTCTATGTAAAAAAAAAAAAAAAAAAAAAAAAAAAAAAGAATGTCTATTTTTCGGCATAGGCTAAGCATACCTCTTTACCTGTTCTTTTGTCATTTGACTTAATGATGCAAATGGGTTATTTAAGAACTTTTATGCCTTTAGGAGTTTAGTACAACTGCCAAACTGGTGTATAATATAATAACCCAATAATTAAAAGTATTCTAAAGTCTAGTAACCTTGCCAGCAGACATGCCAGCTAAGATAGTTAGATAAGCTACTCTAACTTGGTTAATAGCCTGAAATGGCTTGGCAGTTAGTTATGAGGTTGGGAAGCTATCTAGCTGGCTAGCTAAAGCCAACTTCATAAAACTGCTAGGTGGCGAGTATTACAGAGAAACAAAAAACATTAACTTATTTCACATTAAAGCTGGAATCCTGAATGGGGAAGCTGCCACGTCCGTTTGAGATGTAACAACAACAAAGTAGTTACTGCAAACAACAAACTTTTTTTCTTTCTCCTTGGACATCATTGTATTGCATTTGATTTATTTTTTGCTGCATAATGCTCCTCACCTCTGCTTCGTCAACAAAAACAATAACAGTGGCGGTGGGGGCGGACAGTGCCACTGTTTCCCTTCAGCTGATTCCGTCTTTAAGGAGATGAATCTGAAATGCCCATCATAAAACATCACATTTTGAAAGAGGGAATCTTAAATGATTTATCTTTGACAAGTAAACAAATAACATCACCTTGATGTTAATGACTTTTCTTGAAGATAACGATGTGCTTGGAAGCTCCACTCATCTCGTTTGAAGACATTAAGGCTATATTAAGTGGGTTCTTCATATAGCAGACCGCAGGCGCATGCACACACACACACACACACACACACACACACACACACACACACACACACACACACTTTAACATCTGTTTAACCTCAACATCATTAACAAAAGCAGATAACCAGCACGATGAAAAACAATCTCCCAAACTCCCATGGGCCCCAGATCATACATACCCAATGTATGTCCAACTAATTAGAATTGACAATGTGACAGTTTTCCCACACAACTTTACATTGAAAGACTCAAGGGCTTATCCCAGCATCTTGTTAGCAGAAAGAAAAATGGAAAAGTTCTTGGCAAATGAAAATTAGATTCCAGACATCCATTAATAGTTTGTCTTTCCAACTAGAAAAGGTGTCACACCCTGGCTCTGGGGACTCTATATGTTGAGCCAGGGTGTGTAGATTCTATGTGTAGGTTCTGTGTTGTATATTCTATGTATTGTATTTCTATGTTGGCCAGAATGGTTCCCAATCAGAGGCAACGAGTGTCAGCTGTTGCTGGTTGTCTCTGATTGGGAGCCATATTTAGACAGGCTGTGTTCCCACAGGTGTTGTGGGATCTTGTTCCGTTTGGTTTGTTCCGTGTTGGTTGTTTAACCTAGGACGTCATGTCATCGTTTATTGTTTTGTTCGTATTGTCACTATAGATAATAAAGTATGTTCGCTCATAACGCTGCGCCTTGGTCTACTCCGTTCAACGATCGTGACAGAAGATCCCACCATACCAGGACCAAGCAGCGTGTCCAGGAGCAGGCAGCCTGGACGTGGGAGCAAATATTGGACGGGCAGGGGTCCTGGACCTGGGAGGAAATCCAGGCCGGGATGGATCGCCGTCCATGGAAGGAGACGGTGGAGGCGCGACGGAGAGAGGAGCAACGGCATCAACAGTGTCGTCGTCGGACGGACGAGAGACAACCCCCAAAATTTTTTAGGGGGGGGCACACGGCATGGGCGACGGGGCAGCAGGAGGCAGCTACAGGGCGTATTAAGAGGTTAGGTGAGGAGGCCACCAGGTTAAGGGGGCTATTGGTCCAGAGGGAGCAGGAGTTAGTGGTTCAGAGGGTGGAGCTACTGGAGGCGATAAGGGAGAAGATGAGAGTAGAGGCACGGCGAGAGGAACTGTGTAGGCAGCTGAGGGAGCGGAGGGTTATGACGAAACCCAGTCCCGCTCCTCACACCAAGCAAGTGGTATGCGTCACCAGTCCGGTCCGGCCCGTTCCTGCTCCCCGCACTAAGTTGATGGTGCGCGTCGCCAGCCCGGCCCGGCCTGTTCCTGTTCCTGCCCCTCGCACCAAGCCTACGGTGCACGTCGCCAGCCCGGCCCGGCCTGTTCCTGCTCCCCGCACCAAGCCTACGGTGCGCGTCGCCAGCCCGGCCCGGCCTGTGCCTGCTCCCCGCACCAAGCCAATGGTGTGCGTCGCCAGCCCGGCCCGGCCTGTTCCTGCTCCCCGCACCAAGCTAATGGTGCGCGTCGCCAGCCCGGCCCGGCCTGTTCCTGCCACTCGCACCAAGCCTACGGTGTGCGTCGCCAGCCCGGCCCGGCCTGTTCCTGCCACTCGCACCAAGCCTACGGTGCGCATCGCCAGCCCGGCCCGGCCTGTTCCTGCCACTTGCACCAAGCCTACGGTGTGCGTTGCAGCCTGAAAAACAAACATAGGTACAACATATAGATATAGGGCCTTCAGAAAGTATTCACACCCCTTGACTTTTTCCACCTTTTGTTGTGTTGCAGCCTGAATTATAAAAAACGAATGTCACTGGCCTACATACAATTCACCATAATGTCGAAGTTGTCACGACTTCTGCCGAGGCTGCCTCCCCTCCTTGTTCGCGCATGCTTCGGAGTTTGTCGTCACCGGCTTACTACATTTTAGTCATTTAGCAGACGCTCTTATCCAGAGTGACTTACAGTTAGTGAGTGCATACATTTTTTTTTTCATACTGGTCCCCCGTGTGAAACGAACCCACAACCCTGGCGTTGCAAACGCCATGCTCTACCAACTGAGCTACACGGGACTACTAGCCACTGCCGCTCCATATATCATCATTCCATTTGTCTTGTCTTGTCAATTACACACACCTGGTTCTTAACCCCTCATTTGTCTGTGTATAAGTGTTCCCTCTGCCCCCCTTGTCCTTGTGGGTGATTGTTTTATGTGAGTTGAGTGAAGCTCGGTGGAGCTACTCGTACCTTGTATTGCCAGGGTAGATTGTTCCCCTGTGCCTGTATTTTGTGGTCGCTATCCAGCGCAACTGTGTACGACGGAATAAACTCTGTATTCGGTGATTTACCCTCTTGCGCCTGACTCCTTCTAATCACGCTCATCACAGAAGTAGAATTATGTTTTTCGAAATGTTGAGAAATTAACAAAAAATGAAAAACTGAAATGTCTTGAGTCAATAACTATTCAACCCCTTTACTATGGCATGCCTAAATAAGTTCAGGAGAATACATTTGCTTAACAAGTCACATAAATTGCATGGACTCAGTTGCAATAATAGTGTTTAACATGCATTTTGAATGACTACCTCATATCAGTGTCCCAATTATCTGTTGAGTCATCTGTGGATTAACGGTCCTTCAATTGAGCAGTGAATTTCAAACACAGATTCAACCACAAAGACCAGAAAGGTTTTCAAATGCCTCGCAAAGGGCACCTATTGGTTGATGGGTATACAAAAAAAGCAGACATTGAATATCCCTTTGAGCATGGTTAAGTTACAGTATTAATTGCCCTTTGGATGGTGTATCAAATACACCCAGTCACTACAAAGATACAGGGGTCCTTCCTAACTCAGTTGTCGGGGAGGAAAGAAACCACTCAGGGATTTCAGCATGAGGCCATTGGTGACTTTAAAACAGTTAGAGTTGAATGGCGGTAATAGGAGAAAACTGAGTATGGACCAACAACATTGTAGTTATTCCACAACACTAACCTAATTGACAGAGTGAAAACAAGGAAGTCTGTATGCATTCTATTTGCAACAAGGCACTTAAGTAATACTGCAAAAAATGTGGCAAAGCAATTAACTTTCTGTCCTTAATACAAAGTGTTATGTTTGGGGCAAATCAAATAAAACATATTACTGAGTACCAGAGTACAACTCTCAATATTTTCATGGTGGCTGCATCATGTTATGGGTATGCTTGCAATCATTAAGGACTGGGGAGTTTTTCAGGATAAAATAAGAAGTGGAGCTAAGCACAGGCAAAATCCTAGAGGAAAACCTGGTTCAGTCTGCTTTCCACCAGACACTGGGAGATGAATTCACCTTTCAGCAGGACAATAACCTAAATCAGAAGGCCAAATCTACACTGGAGTTGCTTACCAAGAAGACAGTGAATGTTCCTGAGTGGCCGAATTACAGTTTTGACTTAAATCTGCTTGAAAATATATGGCAAGACCTGAAAATGGTTGTCTAGCAATGATCAACAAACAATTTGACAGCGCTTGAAGAATTTTGAAAAGAGTACATTTACATTTGTAATTTCTCAGACGCTTTTAACAAGAGCAACTTACAATAGTGAGTGCATTGATTTTTATACTGGTCTCCCATGGGAATTGAACCCAAAACCCTAGCATTGCAACGCCCTGCTCTACCAACTGAGCCACACAGGATCACCAGAGAAATAGGCAAATGTTGCACAATCCAGGTGTGGAAAACTCTTAGAGACTTACCCAGAAAGACTCACAGATGTAATCGCTGCCAAAGGTGATTAACATGTATTGACTCAGGGGGTTGAATAATTATCTAGTCAAAGACATATGTGTTTTATTTGTCATGTTATTTTTTTCTAGAAATGTTAAAACATTTCTTCCACTTTGACATTACAGAGTATGTTATGTGGATCGGAAAAAAAAAGACAATTCAATACATTTTAATCCCACTTTGTAACACAACAAAATGTGAAAAAAGTAAAGGGGTGTTAATACTTTCTGAAGGCACTGTAACTGCCAAAGTAAAGGAAACACCAACATAATGTGTCTTAAAAGCCCAGTGCAGTTAAAAGTGTGATTTTCCTGTTTTTTATATATACACTATATATACAAAAGTATTTGGACACCCCTTCAAATTAGTAGATTTGGCTATTTCAGCCACACCAGTTGCTGACATGCAATCTCCATAGACAAACATTGAAGAGCTCAATGACTTTCAACGTGACACCTTAATAGGATGCCCCTTTTTTCCAACAAGTCAGTTCGTCTAATTTCTGCCATGCTAGAGCTACCCCGATCAACTGTAAGTGCTGTTATTGTGAAGTGGAAACATCTAGGAGCAATAATGGCTCAGCCGTGAAGTGCTAGGCCACACAAGCTCACAGAACGGGACCACCGAGTCCTGAAGCGTGTAGCACGTAAAAATAGTCTGTCCTCGGTTGCAACACTCATTACCGAGTTCCAAACGGCCTCTGGAAGCAACGTCAGCACAAGAACTGTTCGTCGTGAGCTTCATGAAATGGGTTTCCATGGCCGAGCAGCCACACACAAGCCTAAGATCACCATGCGCAATGCCAAGCGTCTGCTGGAGTGGTGTAAAGCTCGCCGCCATTGGACTCTGAAGCAGTGGAAACGCATTCTCTGGAGTGATGAATCACGCTTCACAATCTGGCAGTCCGACAAAATAATCTGGGTTTGGCGGATGCCAGGAGAACGCTACCTACCCCAATGCATAGTGCCAACTGTAAAGTTTGGTGGTGGAGGAATAATGTTCTGGGGCTGTTTTTCATGGTTTGGGCTAGGCCCCTGTGTTCCAGTGAAGGGAAATCTTAACGCTACAGCATACAATGACATTCTAGACAATTCTGTGCTTCCAACTTTGTGGCAACAGTTTGAGGAAGGTCCTTTCCTGTTTCAGCATGACAATGACCCTGTGCACAAAGCGAGGTCCATTCAGAAATGGTTTGTCGAGATCGATGTAGAAGAACTTGACTGGCCTGCACAGAGCCCTGCCCTCAACCCCATCGAACACTTTTGGGATGAATTGGAACGCCGACTGCAAGCCAGGTCTAATCGCCTAACATCAATGCCTGACCTCACTAATGCTCGTGGCTGAATGGAAGTCCCTGCAGTAATGTTCCAACATCTAGTGGAAAGCCTTCCCAGATGAGTGGCTGTTATAGCAGCAAAATGGGGACCAACTCCATATTAATGCCCATGATTTTGGTCATGTAGTATATTTCCACACTATAATGTTGGAATAAAACTGTGAAATTGTGAAAATTATGATAATGCCCTTTTAGTTTAAGAGCCATTTGAAAAATTTGGTGGAATGGAATTTTGGTCTACAAAGTGAAGCCCAGCAGCAAGCTGCCCAGTGACACGAGCCTACCAGACGAGCTAAATGACTTCTATGCTCGCTTCGAGGCAAGCAACACTGAAACATGCATGAGAGGACCAGCTGTTCTGGACGACTGTGTGATCACACTCTCCGTAGCCGATGTGAGTAAGACCTTTAAACAGGTCAACATTCACAAGGCCGCAGGGCCAGATGGATTACCATGACGTGTACTCAGAGCATGTGCTGACCAACTGGCAAGTATCTTCACTGACATTTACAACCTCTCCCTGACCAAGTCTGTAATACCTACATGTTTCAAGCAGACCACCATAGTCCCTGTGCCCAAGAACACCAAGGTAACCTGCATAAATGACTACTGACCTGTAGCACTCACGTCTGTAGCCATGAAATGCTTTGAAAGTCTTGGCTCACATCAACACCATCATCCTATAAACCCTAGACCCACTCCAATTCGCATACCGCCCCAACAGATCCACAGATGACGCAATCTCTATTGCACTCCACACTGCCCTTTCCCACCTGGACAAAAAGAACACCTACGTGAAAATGCTGTTCAATGACTACAGCTCATCGTTCAACACCATAGTGCCCCAAAGCTCATCGCTAAGCTAAGGACCCTGGGACTAAACACCTCCCTCTGCAACTGGATCCTGGACTTCCTGACGGACCTCCCCCAGGTGGTAAGGGTAGGCAACAACACTCTGACCCTCAACATGGGGGCCCCTCAGGGGTGCGTACTTAGTCCCCTCCTGTACTCCCTGTTCACCCACAACTGCGTGGCCAAGGACGACTCCAACACCATCATTAAGCTTGCCGACGACACAACGGTGGTAGGCCTGATCACCAAAAAAAACAGTGAGACAGCCTATAGGTTGGAGGTCAAAGACCTGGCAGTGTGGTTAGCTTTCAGCTAGACAAGGCAAATTTGACATTAACTGCGCTCATGGCTAAATTTGAGGAGTACTTTGTACCAAGCCAGAAGGTCACGTTTGAGAGATACACGTTTTTCTCTCATGATCAGAAACAGTCAGTTTTGACCAGTACTTGGCTGAGCTGAACACACTGAGCAAAACGTGTGAATTTGAAAATGTTAAAGACTCACTAGTGAAAGACAGGATAGTCTGTGGCATACTTGAGAATGGACTCAAGGAGAGATTGCTGCATGAGCAAGATTTAACTTTGGATAAAGCAGTGAATATGTGTGGAGCAGCTGAAATCACCAGAGCACAAGCTAAAGAGCTGAGCAGGGATGAGACCATCCATATTGGATTTCTATTTGCCATATCTTTTTCAACTGTACTGTGATGTTTTACAAAAGTTCGGAACCTTTCTATTCTCATTGTTTCTACAGATCGTAAATTGAAAATAAATATTTTTGCTAAAAGTATTATTATATTATTGATCCATTGACTATGACTTTTCAGATCACCCAGTAGTGCTATCTGCAGGGTTAGCTCAAGGTAAATATTGCAATCCTTTAGCCATTCCTGGACCTGTGTCCAAAAACAAGCTACAAATGGACAGTACCAAATCAAATGATCTAATGACTCTGTCTCTTCGCAGCAAAATCTGCAGAGCTGGGAAGATTGTATCCCTCATATAAATAACATTCTATTGGTAGCAATAATTTATATAATAATTTATATTGAAAATTTCTAAGTTTTGAATCCGGCGTCGTTTTGCGTATCAATTCATAAACACTATGCCATGGAATCGGTACGTCAAAAATCTCTTCCAAACTATTTTACAATCTATATGGGACGGCTGTCAATCTTTTGGTCCTTAAATGAAACTGGTATACTTTTTTATTTATCACAATTTTCTTTAACCAATTATATTCTTTAATGCAAGGCCGACAGACAAGTTCCTTACTTTTTCCCCCTTCCACTTTCCTTTTCCATTTTAGGCATTTAGCAGACATTATTATTATTATTATTTTTTTTTTCATACTGGCCCCCAGTGGGAATCGAACCCACAACCCTGGCGTTGCAAGCGCCATGCTCTACAAACTGAGCTACACGGGGCGGTAATGCTGCAATTATTTGGTTGTAATTTTGGGTAGAGCAGACATTTCCATATGTTTGTGTTAGCTGCATGTGTGACATAACTCACCAGTCTACCGAAAATATCATTTACGAAGATTATACCTTTTCTTTTCTTTTTTTTATGTAAAAAAATAAAGTTTTTTTTATCAATTAGTATATTTGATTTTAACCACAATAAATGTTGCATTATTTGTTCTGTAGTTTCTGGAGGATTAAATTGAAAATGCAACAAACTTTCTATGGCTTGTTTTAGAAATAGTGATATTTGGGAGATTATTTCCTTTTCAAATAATTTAAAGTGAGAGGTTGTAATCTGAATAAAGGGAAAAAGGCCATTCTTGAACACTGGGTGAGACAATTTTACTAATTTCACTCCTCCGAATTCATATTCATTATATAAATAGGCCCATTTTAATTTTGTCTGGCTTGCCGTTCCAAATAAAATTGAATATTTATTTCTCATATAATTTAAAAAACTGTTCGCTAGGCGTAGGCAAGACCATAAGCAAATAGGTAAACTGGGATAATACTAAAGAGTTAATCAGGGTGAATTTTCCACAAATTGACAGGTATTTACCTTTCCATGGTAGCAAGATCTTATCTATTTTTGATAACTTTCTATTAACATTTATTGGAGTGAGATTATTTATTTCATTTGGGATATGTATTCTGAGTATATCCAGCTCACCATCAGACCATTTTATTGGTAAACTACATGGTAATGTAAAGATTGTATTTTTTTGTGATCCAATACGTAATATAGTACATTTATCATATCAATTTGGTTGTAATGCAGAGAGGTTAGAAAATGTATCTAGATCCTCTATGAGGCTGTGGAGGGATTCAAGTTGTGGATTTAAAAGAAAACTTGAATCATCAGCACCTTTGTTTTTAAGCCCTGGATTTCTAATCCCTTGATATTATTGTTGGATCTGATTTTAATAGCTAACATCTCGATGGCAATAATAAATAGATATGCCGATAGTGGACAATCTTGTTTCATTCCTCTTGACTGCATAGTAACTTTACAGCACAAAGGAAAACAGTTCAAAGCACAGCTGCTGATCGTGGAAAAGAGTGTACAGCCTATTCTCGGAATCAGTGCATGTGAAAAGCTCAATTTGGTGAAAAGAGTATGTAGTGACTTCACAGACTGAAAATGACTAAGAATCGCTACTGGCTGAGTACGAGGACGTGTTTGAGGGTCTCGGATGTTTACCTGGAGAACACAAAATATGTACTGATGACAAAATTACTCCAGAAAAGTTCCATTTGCACTGAGGGAAAAGCTCAAGGAGGAACTCGGACGCATGGAAAAGATGGACATCTTCACAAAAATGGATGAACCTACAAATTGGGTAAGCTCACTGGTTATTGTGGTGAAAAAGAATGGCGATCTCAGGATATGTCTAGACCCGAGAGATCTCAACAAAGCTATCAAGCGAGAGCATTTCAAGTTGCCAACCAGAGAAGAGATAATGTCGCAGTTTGCTGGAGCAAAGTGGTTCAGTAAGCTTGATGCCTCATCAGGATTCTGGCAAATGAAGCTAGATGATGCAAGCTCAAGGCTATGCACATTCAACACACCTGAGGGCAGGTACATAATTATTTGTCTACCATATGGGATTCTCTCAGCGCCAGAGGTCTACCCCAAGACAATTCACATGATCTTCGAGCACATTCCAGGAGTAGAGACCATGATGGACGACATTATCGTCTGGGGGTCCACAAAAGAAGAACACGACACGCGAGTGAGACAAGTGCTGGACCTGACATGGAAAGTCAACCTGAAACTAAACAGGGACAAATGCGAGTTTGGTGTGAAAACACTTACCTTCGTGGGAGACGTACTTTCAGAGGATGGAGTCAAACCAGACCCGAGTAAAACATCAGCCATCAACAACATGGAGCGCCGAAGAACAAGGACGACGTGAGACGCTTTATGGGCATGATCACCTACCTTGCAAAGTTCATACCTCAACTGTCAGCACAGTCTGCTCCACTCAGATGTCTTCTGGAACAGAAAAATGAATGGGAATGGTCCATGAGCAGGAAAACTGCTTCAAAAACCTAAAGAAGGCAATCACGGAAGAGCCAGTGCTCAGGTTCTATGATCCAGAGAAAAGCACAAGGATTTCTGCAGATGCATCACAGTTTGGCCTGGGAGCAGTTATTTTGCAACAGCATGACGACACATGGCAACCTGTCGCTTATGCATCCAGAGCCTTGACAGGTGCAGAAACAAGGTATGCACAAATACATTTTAAATTTTAGTCATTTAGCAGATGCTCTTATCCAGAGGGACTTACAGTTAGTGAGTGCATACATTTTCATACTGGCCCCCCGTGGGAATCGAACCCACAACCCTGACGTTGCAAACACCATGCTCTACCAACTGAGCTACACTGAGCTACACAGAAAGAACTACTGGCGAGTACATACGCGTGCAAAAGGTTTCACCAATACGTCTACGGACAAGCCTTCCAAGTAGAAACCGACCACAAACCACTGGTGTCAATCATGTCTAAGCCATTTAATGATTGTCCAATGAGAATCCAGAGAATGTTGATCAGACTGCAAAAGTATGATGTGAAGATGATCTACACCCCGGGAAAATTCATGTTCGCTGCCGACACTCTTTCTCGAGCAGTCGACAAGAAAGAGAGCGCCGACACACAGAAAAACACTGAGATTCAGGCCTACGTTGACATGATTGTAGCATCACTTCCTGTGTCTTCTCAGAGAATGGCGCAGATCAAAAGAGAGACAGCAGTTGACCAAACAATGACAGAGTTGAAAGAAACAATACTGATACGATGGCCTGCACAGAAAAACAACTGTCCAAAGCTCACTGTTGTGGATGACATAGTGTTCAAAGGCAACAAGATTGTCATTCCCATGACACTACGCAAATAAATGCTACAGAAAATACACGAGGGCCACTTTGGTGAGGAAAAATGCAAACGACGAGCACGAGAAGTAATGTACTGGCCAAGAATGAACCAGGAAATCAGCCAGACCACTGCTTCATGTGAACTGTGTTTGACCTACAGGCCAAAGCAGCAAGCAGAACCGCTAATGCCTCATCCAGTACCCAACCGACCCTACTACAAAGTTGGAGTTGACCTTTTTGACTGCAATGGCAAAAGTCACATTGTTGTTACCGACTACTACTCAAACTACCCTGAAGTACCAACACTGCCAACTACCTCCAGCAAAGCTGTAATCACCTACCTGAAATCAGTCTTCGCAAGACATGGGGTTGCGTCTGAACTGTACTCGGACAATGGCCTGCAGTTCTCAAGTTCTGAATTCCGATCGTTCACTAATGACTGGGGATTCCGACACAACACCTCTAGCCCCAACTACCCAAGGTCCAATGGCTTAGCAGAAAGTTCAGTCAAAATAGTCAAAGGTCTGATGAAAAAGGCAAAAAATGGAAAGGAGAACTTCCTAAAAAGTCTGATCTACCGCAGCGCACCGCTGCAGAACGGACTAACAACTGCACAAATGTTGATGGGACGACGCATCAGAACCAACCTAGCCATCCATGAGGACTTGCTAACACCCAGAGGTGCTCACAATGTCAAACTCACAAAGGAGTAACAGAAAGACAAACAAAAACAGTGACACAACAAAAGTGCAAGACACTTACCTGAACTGAAACCTGGTGATCATGTACGACTCCGAGACATCACCATAGGAACCTGGATGCAGCAAGGGTGCAGCAAGGGTGTGTGCAGAGAGAAGTTGCACGCGATCCTATGAGATCCAGGACATGTACTCCAAGCATGTGCTGACCAACTGGCAAGTGTCTTCACTGACATTTTCAACATGTCCCTGACTGAGTCTGTAATACCAACATGTTTCAAGCAGACCACCATTGTCCCCGTGCCCAAGGACACTAAGATAACCTGCCTAAATGACTACCGACCCGTAGCACTGACGTCTGTAGCCATGAAGTGCTTTGAAAGGCTGGTCATGGCTCACATCAACACCATTATCCCAGAAACCCTAGACCCACTCCAATTTGCATACCGCCCCAACAGATCCACAGATGATGCAATCTCTATTGCACTCCACACTGCCCTTTCCCACCTGGACAAGAGGAACACTATCCAGGTCTGTGCCCAAACAGTTTGAGCTTCTACTTCTAAAAATCCACCTTTCCAGAAATAAGTCTCTCACTGTTGCCGCTTGCTACAGACCCCCCTCAGCCCCCAGCTGTGCCCTGGACACCATACGTGAATTGATTGCCCCCCATCTATCCTCAGAGTTCGTACTGCTTGGTGACCTAAATTGGGATATGCTTAACACCCCGGCCATCCTACTATCTAAACTAGATGCCCTCAATCTCACACAAATTATCAACGAACCTACCAGGTACAACCCTAAATCCGTAAACATGGGTACCCTCATAGATATCATCCTGACTAACTTACCCTTTAAATACACCTCCGCTGTCTTCAACCAGGATCTCAGCGATCACTGCCTTATTGCCTGCGTCCGTAACGGGTCCGCGGTCAAACGACCACCCCTCATCACTGTCAAACGCTCCCAAAAACACTTCAGCGAGCAGGCCTTCCTAATTGACCTGGCCCAGGTATCCTGGATGGATATAGATCTCATTCCGTCAGTAGAGGATGCCTGGTTGTTCTTTAAAAGTAATTTCCTCTCAATCTTAAATAAACATGCCCCATTCAAAAAATACAGAACTAAGAACAGATATAGCCCCTGGTTCTTCTCAGACTTGACTGCCCTTGACCAGCACAAAAACATCCTGTGGCGTACTGCATTAGCATCAAATAGCCCCCACAATATGCAACTTTTCAGGGAAGTTAGGAACATATATACACAAGCAGTTAGGAAAGCAAAGGCTAACTTAGAAATTTGCATCCTGTAGCACTAACTCCAAAAAGTTTTGGGACACTGTAAAGGCTGGCCATGCTTTCCACCTGGCTACCACTACCCCGGCCACCAGCTCTGCACCCTCCGCTGCAACTTTCCCATGCCCCCCCTCTTCTCCTTCACACAAATCCAGACAGCTGATGTTCTAAAAGAGCTGCAAAATCTGGACCCATACAAATCATCTGGGCTAGACAATCTGGACCCTTTCTTTCTAAAACTAGCCGCCGAAATTGTCGCAACCCCTATTACTAGCCTGTTCAACCTCTCTTTCGTAACGTCTGAGATCCCCAGAGATTGGAAAGCTGCCGCGGTCATCCCCCTCTTCAAAGGGGGTGACACTCTAGATCCAAACTGTTACAGACCCATATTCATCCTGCCCTTCAAAAGTTTTTGAAAGCCAAGTCAACAAACAGATCACCGACCATTTCGAATCCCACCGTACCTTCTCCGCTATGCAATCCGGTTTCCGAGCTGGTCATGGGTGCACTTCAGCCACACTCAAGGTCCTAAACGATATTATAACCGCGATCGATAATAGACAGTACTGTGCAGCCGTTTTCATTGACCTGGCCTAGGCTTTCGACTCTGTCAACCACCGCATTCTAATTGGCAGACTAAATAGCCTTGGTTTCTCAAATGACTGCCTCGCCTGGTTCACCAACTACTTCTCAGATAGAGTTCAATGTGTCAAATCGGAGGGCCTGTTGTCTGGACCTATGGCAGTCTCTATGGGGGTGCCACAGGGTTCAATTCTTGGGCCGACTCTTTTCTCTGTGTATATCAATGACGTCGCTCTTGCTGCTGGTGACTCTCAGATCCACCTCTACGCAGACGACACCATTTTGTATACATCTGGCCCTTCATTGGACACTGTGTTAACAAACCTCCAAACGAGCTTCAATGCCATACAACACTCCTTCAGTAGCCTCCAACTGCTCTTAAACACTAGTAAAACTAAATGCATGCTCTTCAACCGAACGCTGCTTGCACCCGCTCACCCGACTAGAATCACTACTCTCGACGGGTCTGACCTAGAGTATGTGGACAACTACAAATATCTAGGTGTCTGGTTAGACTGTAAACTCTCCTTCCAGACTCACATTAAGAATCTCCAATCCAAAGTTAAATCTAGAATCGGTTTCCTATTTCGCAACAAAGCCTCCTTCACTCATGCTGCCAAACATGCCCTCGTAAAACTGACTATCCTACCGAACCTTGACTTCGGCGATGTCATTTACAAAATAGCCTCCAACACTCTACTCAGCAAATTGGATGTAGTCTATAGAGAGAGAGAGAGAGAAAGAGAGGAAGGGGGGGAGACTGACTTGTCTTACTTTAATGAGCCTTCCTCATTACACTAACCCCCCCTCCTGAAAACACATAGCGTGCCACCACAACCTCCACACAATCACATTATCCAGTACACAACACCACAGTACAATACACCATCCAGCACCACATTCCAACCGTCCATCCAACCCCTCCTCTCCAGCCGTACAGACAGCCCCCCTGAGCCCCCATATCTCCTGAAACATCTCCACACTGTTGATCATTTTGTAAAACTCAAACTCAACCCAAAGGCGTCAACAGTAATGGCATTACCCTGGCAACACAGAAAAAACATGATGAACAGTCTGTCATTGCAGAAAA
Source organism: Coregonus lavaretus (assembly GCF_964263955.1). NCBI lineage: Eukaryota > Metazoa > Chordata > Actinopteri > Salmoniformes > Salmonidae > Coregonus > Coregonus lavaretus. The sequence continues at coordinate 168,357 of NW_028156145.1, read as the reverse complement.
CGGACACCCCTCCCCAACTCCCAGGTCAACCCGAGCCAACCAGCTATTGGTGTCCAGGGCTCCATGTAATACCCTCCACTGGACGACCCCTGACCTTTCCAGCACTGGGAGCTTATAGAGCACCCTCCACCTATACCCTGCCATGCTCTCAGCCCCCACAACCCCCTGCCACTGATGCCCCTTCACTCCCACTAAGCTCAGAGTGTTAAAAGTCAGTAAGTCCTCCAGACTCTCCTGCCAGTCCCCAGTCTCTGCTGTCACTTGCAGTGGTGGAAACGGTGGTGGCCCCTCCACATGCAGCTCCAGCCCTCAGTACTGCAGCGTAGAAATCAGAGACCCCTGCTGTACTGAGTCTCTCCGGCCGCATGATGAAGATCTGCTGATCCAGCCCCAAACCACCAGCCCTCCTCAACAGAGCACATGCTGGTTCCATCCAGCCCACCTCCGTACGGTACAGAATCCTCTGCGCTGCTTTGAGTCAGAACGCTGCCACCCTGCTCTCCAGGTCCACCAGGCCTTGTCCCCCCTCCTGGAAAGGCAGGTACAGCACCGCCGCCCTCAGGCAGTGATGTCCAGACCGGAAAGAAATCACTGGCCAATTTATGCCATAGGGAGGATGCCGCCAAGTTGTTGATGATCAGAACCCTCCCTCTGTATGACACTTGGGAGATGAGCCACCACACATCCTGGTACACAGTACGTTTGGTCCTTGTGTACAATAGAGTCCAGGTGGGACTTCAGTCTGTTAACGAGGACCTTAGTAAAGATCTTATAGTCCACACAGAGCATTGCCACAGGCCTCGAGTTCTTTAAGTCACTCAAATCTACTTGTTTGGGTTGGAGACTAAAAGCTATCCGTCTACAGCTTAGCGACAGCTCCCCCACCCCGACGCACTCACACAGCACACGTCCTGTAAAATAATTCCCCAGAACTTTTTATAAAAATCCACAGGCAGACCGTCTGAGAGACAGCAGCTGAGAGTTTGTGAAAGGCCAGGGAAATGTCAATTTGATTTCTCTGTGACAGAGAGAGTTTGGAAAGGTCTGTGAGCAGAACCTGAGAACACCCAGGATCACAGAGTTCTGCCCGCTATAAATCAGAGTACAACTCCACAGCCTGCTGCCTCATCTCCCCCACAACAGAAGTTACCCACCCATCAGGCTCCCTCATCTCCCCCACAACAAAAGTTACTCACCAACAGGCTCCCTCATCTCCCCCACAACAGAAGTTACTCACCAATCAGGCTCCCTCATCTCCCCACAACAGAAGTTACCCACCCATCAGGCTCACTCATCTCCCCCACAACAGAAGTTACCCACCCATCAGCCTCCCTCATCTCCCCACAACAGAAGTTACCCGCCCATCAGGCTCCCTCATCACCCCCACAACAGAAGTTACCCGCCCATCAGTCTCCCTCATCTCCCCACAACAGAAGTTACCCACCCATCAGGCTCCCTCATCTCCCCACAACAGAAGTTACCCGCCCATATGACAAACATAAAACAAGGGATCTTCTTGGTTTCCCCACTCTGTTTTTCCAACCCCAAAAGGAAAGAGCTGGGAGCATCCATCTCTCTCAACACGGAAATCTAGCTCTGGGCTTTCCCTACATCCCACCACTGACAGAGAGACTCAAACTCCCCCTTCAGCTGTCCCCACCTCGCCGGTTACATTAAGCAGTCTATACTCTGAAAGGGGTCCAGACAGCTTGTTCCCAATAGTGGGGTCAGTGGGATTGGATAGGGGCCCCTCTACCTCTCTCCCTCTCTCTGACTGGAGGAGAGAAGTGAAATGATGCCTCTCCTCTGGTCAACAATACTCACCTTGAGAGACTCCACAGCCTGTTGGAGCTCCTTCAGCTCCTTCTCTCTCTCCTGGAATCTCTGCTGGACCTTCTGCTGACTCATTCCCAGCTGCCTCTGTGGAGAATCACTCTTCAATGAGCTATCAAGCTTTATTTGTCCAGTAGATCAATAGTATAGTTATGTGACATAGGGCCCGTAGAGAGGAAGGTCTAAAATTTTGATGGTCGATTTACAACATGATATTTATATGTTGCTATGTGAATGATTCTAGTTTTTATGGTAGACGTACATGTATCAAGGGGTTGAGACTGAACTTTGAACTCCTAAAAGGGCATTCGGAATGATAATAGTGTTTGACTTCAGAAAATGGTGATACATTGGGAGCAAACCCAATATACTCAAGGTTTGTGTTCATATTTGTTCTGCCGTGGATTGATTTCATTTGAATGATCTCATATTCAAACAGCCTTAGTTCCTACTGTATCTTTAATTATTTGTTTATCAGACAGTCACCAACAAGTTGTTCTGGTCTTACCTGTTTCTCAGTCCTCTCTGCTGCAGCAGCCACTGTATCATGGCCTTTATGTTCATCCATCACACACTGATAACAGATACACTGCTGATCGGTACGACAGAAAACCTCCAGCAGTTTGTCATGATGAGAGCAGATCTTCTCCTGTAGTTGTGCAGTGGCTTTGACCAGCTTGTGCTTCTTGAAAGCAGGAAATTCATAGTGAGGTTGGAGGTGAATCTCACAGTAAGAGGCCAGACACACCAGACAGGACATGAGGGCTTTCTGCTTTTTGGTCCCAGTGCAGAAATCACACGCCACATCTCCAGGTCCAGCATAGCACAGAGCAGGAGGGGGAGCAGCCTGGAGTCCTGTCTTCTTCAGTTTCTCCACCACTTCAGCCAACATGTTATTTTTCCTCAGATTAGGCCTTGGAGTGAAGGTCTGTCTGCACTGTGGACAGCTGTAGACTCCTTTCAGAACATCCTGATCCCAGCTTTCTTTAATACAGCCCATACAGTAGCTGTATCCACAGGCAGTAGTCACCGGATCCTTCAGTGGATCCAGACAGACGGAGCAACAGAACAGTTCCTGATTCTCTGCCATTTTGGTGCTCTCTCCCGTAGGTTAAGCAATGGCAGTGTCAAAGATAACTTTCTGTTCAGTGTCAAAGATGACTTTGTGTTTCATTGAACTCTACACCAGAGGACAGGGAGGGGCTTCCTACTTGACTGTGTACTCTGTATGTAGAGGGGGTGTGGTTTCTTTGATAAGAAGTGTGACAGAGTGTTGGGTAGTAGGCAGAGATAGTTAGTATTTATGTTACATGTATTTGAAATACATATTTTAATTACTTCTGAGTATTTAGTCATTTGAATTATGCTGGGCTGAACTACACTCCAATGTATTTTCAAAATACTAAATACTTTTCAATACCATTTTTTATAGCGGTTCACATCTTGTGGCCCCACTTTCACCCTGCATTAGTATCAGAAGTCTGATAGCACTATGGTGTGATAAGAGCGTCTGCTAAATGAACTAAATATACATGAAAAAAGAACACTTGAAAAGCATGCTGGGTATTAAATTAATGAGCTCTGCACCTGAAAGAAGGCCAATAATAATACCCAGTGTGCTTTGCAATTGTTCATTTTTACATTTACATTTTAGTCATTTAGCAGAGACTCATATCCAGAGAGACTTACCATCAGTACATTCAACTAAGGTAGATTAACAATCTCATATCACAGTCATAGAAAGTTAAAAGCTGTTTTCTTCCGTCACTGAGAATGTTGTTGTAGTGAAGGTGTGTACTAGCAAATGTATTTACCTGTATGTATTTGTATTTTATCTACATACAACTACAAACGTATTTTGTATTTTAGTTTGATACATTAGTCTTGAGAGTATCTTGTATTTTTAACAAGATCCATTTTTGATGTACAGTATATTTTGCCCATCTCTGTATTGATATATAGTCTCTCAGTGACTAGCTGATTTGGTTATGGCTACCTAGATTCATGTGGAGATCACAGGTCCTGCATTTAATTCCAAAAAGTTTCCCCTCAACCCTGTTTGATATGTTGTCCTCTCAGGTTCTACTGGCTGGTGAACCTGAAGTGGACGGTAGTGTTTCTGGGTATCACCTACATCCAGCAGTCAGTAGCCAACAACCTGCCTACTGACTGCATGGTCCACAACAACCTCATCTTCAGCTCCAAGAAAGGTAACACATCCTCAACCTCATCTTCAGGTCCGCGCCAAGGAGAACAACGGGGGGCGCTACAGTGAGACGCACATGGAGAACGTCAAGGTCCTGGCCAGGCTCTTTCCCCTGTACCTCTTGCAGATACTGTACCGAGCCTGCATCACTCAGGCAGGTCAATGTAATGGAGAACATCAGGGCTCTACACTGACATGCTTCAAAGGAGATAAAACAGGCAAATCTATCATGTTTATTTATGCTCCATGAAGTTGTCCTAGAATCTGTTGTTACCCTGACCTCTCCCACAGATTCCATCAGGTTACTACATTCAGACCATGAACTCTAACCTGCACCTGAACAGCTTCCTCCTGCCCATCGGTGCCATGAACGTCATCAGCATCCTACCTCTGCTGCTGCTGGCCCCTCTCATGGAGTGTGTCACCTCCTGCTACCTGTCCATGGAGAAAACACCCTTCTCCCACGCCAGAGTCATCAGTAAGCACACACACACACACACACACACACAGACAGACACAGATACACGCACACAGATACACACACGCACCGCACAGATACACAGACTGACACACAGATGCACAAATACCATCCACATCAATGAGCCAGTCAATGTTAATGTCTCTCTCTCGTCCTCTCTCTCTGTTTCTCTCCCTGTCCCCTCCCTCCTCTCTTCTCTCAGTGCTGGATCATGCGTGTGCGGCCCAGTCTGTCCTGGTAGCGGGCCTGTCTGAGGTCCACAGGAAGGGCTATCCTCTGACGGAGCAGGCCCTGTCAGGGAAGGTGCTCCAGGTGTCCGCCATGGCATGCTTCCAGCTGGCTCCCCAGTACATCCTACTGGGGCTGGCTGAGGCCCTCGCCACCCCCGCCTGGGAGTGACAGAGAGCCAGCACGTATTTCTGACACACCTATTGCTGCTACACTGTTCGTACACAGAGACAAACTGGGTTGGAGATTTACAATGTCAATGGACACCATATGTAGTTGAGATGAAGTTAGAATGTGGAGTGTTGGAACCAACTGCCAACATGGAGGATAGTATTGTGAACTCTGGAAGCTAGGGTTAGGATGACCCCTACTGGTGTATTAGAGACAGACAAGAGACGTTTGAACCAAATGAATGCTTCTTTCTCTTCCCAGCCTTCCTCTCTTCTCTGTTCCAGGCTCTGTGATCTCCTTCCACCTGACACCCAGTCATATCAGAGGCATCTCCTTGCACTTCCTCCCCCTGTGGATATACTGCTACATAGATGACTGGAAATAGCTGATTCATTGTGTCAATCAATTCAATAACAGAGCAATTCCAATGTCATGATGATGAGTTTTATTTTGAAAGATCACATTGATTCAGTAATTGATTCAGAATACAGAATTGTTTGTATTCATACATGTACATGGGTGATTTAAATATTCTCATCTGATCATAAATGGATCAACAATGATCCCAGTTTCTGATTTGACTGGTTTGCCAGTACTACAGTTTACATCAAGAGAAAAAGAGACACATTTACAGAGGATTGCAACAGCCAAGAGGTGATCAGGTAGACAGTAAAAGTCTGAAGCCTGAGTGTCAGTCTGTATGTGCTATCATGCCATCTGTTTAGCAAGACCACTAACAGATATGGGACCAGGCTACAAACAATGTGCTATGTCTAAAGATGTATTTTCTTACAATAATGTTAAAAAAGGGGAATTGAACCAGATCATAGCCCTATTGGAAGACTGTTACAGTTTTTTACAATCACTTTGGCACTAATTTCAGAACCTTGACGTCATTTTTCAAAACTCTAGACACAAAACTGAAAACGGTCATCACTTATAACACAGGCTGTCCAATGTTCAAAACATTGCATTGTGCATTCATATCTTTAAAGAACTCTTGCACTTGCACAATCATTGGTTCAAAAAACAAATGTATTGTGAAATACCAATGAAACGTTAATTTAGATCACCCACACACAAGCAACTGATAGTTTCACTGTGTCATTGTACGAACAATCATTAAATATTGTAGTACAAAATAGGTGATACATGTTTCATTATGGTACTACATGTAAATACATCCCTGTAAAAGTACTGCAGCAGTAGAGAGAATACTACAGACACAGTGGAATCATTGAACAAAATCTGAAATATATTGATGAAAAACAATACAGTACTGTAAAACATCAAATGCAGTGTTCCTCAACTTGCTTGCTTGTACTGTAAAAAGCAAAACATAGGAGTGATTACTGTACTTCTACATTTTCATCAACTCTGTCTTGTGGATTTGGCCACAGGTTCTCATCTACATCACAATGGATGTTTTCATTAGCCAAACATCTTGGAAAAAACCTTCGGGCATGGCGAATCCAGGTCTGACACTGGTCTGCCGTGACATCATTGCATGTGTCATCCATGGCCTGGAGAAGAGTGACTTGTTCATGAGGGCGCCTATCATAAACCTTCCATCTCCATGTGGAGAGAAATTCCTCAATCGGGTTAAGGAAAGGAGAGTATGGGGGTAAATACAGGGTGGTAAATTGTGCATGGGCCTGGAACCATGCTTGCACCATATGAGCATGGTGGAACCTGACATTATCCCACACAATGACATAGGTCACACCATCAGCTCTACAGTCCTGATCGAGCTCATCAAGGAAGGTTACAAGGAGAGCTTCATTATATGACCAATACGAGGTCTGCGTCCCACCACACCATCTTCTGATATAGCCGCACACATGGTAACCCGAGTGGCGCAGTGGTCTAAGGCACTGCATCGCAGTGCTAGCTGTGCCACTAGAGATCCTGGTTCGAATCCAGGCTCTGTCGTAGCCGGCCGCGACCGGGAGACCCATGGGGCGGCGCACAATTGGCCCAGCGTCGTCCAGGGTAGGGGAGGGAATGGCCGGCAGGGGATGTAGCTCAGTTGGTAGAGCATGGTGTTTGCAACGCCAGGGTTGTGGGTTTGATAAAAATAATGTATGCGCAAACTGTAAGTCGCTCTAGATAAGAGCGTCTGCTAAATGACTAAAATGTAATGTAATGTAAATGTAACGTTGGCCCCACATTGTCCAGGTACATGGGATGGTTGCCCGCTGGCCAATGAAATTCCGACCTCTTCTCCTTGTCTTGGCCAGGTTAAAGCCTGCCTCATCCAAATATATGAATTTGTGATGGTTGTCATCAGCATCCAGCTCCATCACCCTCTAAAAAGATATTTACTGATTACTGTACAATGTAGAATTTTATTACAACAGCCATCTTGAAACTGAACATACCTGAACATACTCAGTCCTCATTTGCTTCACTCTGTCTGCATTTCTTTCAAAAGGCAAACGGTATAGTTGTTTTAAAGACATCTGGTGCCTTTTCAGCATGCGTGCAATGGTCGGCAAACTTATGGATTCCACATTGTTAAACATATCTTCATTGTCTAAGATATGCTGCCGATTTTCTGTAAGGCGAATATCATTTCTGGCCCGAACCAAATCGACCACAGCCTGCTCTTGTTGGTCAGTGAGAATTTTGCCTCTGCCTCCCCTATTTGGCCTAGTCTCAATTCTACAGGGAACATTACAGTAATAAGACACTTGGTCACATCACCTACTCTGTGATACACATTGGTATGCAGTCATTTGACAATTGAGAGTAGCATAATGTTTAGTGCATGCTGACGACTTACCGGTTCTCATTGCGGAAAGTTCTGATTATTGAGGCCACGGTTGACCTTCTGAGGTTTGGTTGTATCATTGTAGCCGCCTCACTCATTGTCATGCCATGATTTATGACATGGTCTACAACTATTGCTCGGATTTCATTGCACTCTTTACTGTTGCTGCCGCTGTCTTGGTCCGTGGCCTTGTCCTCTACCACGTTCCCCCACACCTCTCAAACGAGTCCCACGACCACCTCTCAGAAGGGGTGCTTGTCCCCTGCCATTCCTTTGACCAACACGTCTTCCTCCCACCACTGCTTGACCTCTATTGTGACCTGGATCACCTGCCGGCTCCATGTTACAGTACGTATCGCTATGTTGTTGCAAGTGGATCCCAATCAATTATTTATATACTCGTTCCACAAAGTGAACTCAATCATCAGTAACGAGTTGGCAGAATTGGATAAGCAATTACAAGGGCCTGCATCCATACAGTGCAGTACTGTCAATACTGTAAATAGTCTGAAAAGGTGGTACATGGGACCATAGAAACGGTGTCTGATAAAGAATGATGATTAAATATTACATCCATAGATAATGTAGTCTAATTGGTTCATGCTCCACACTAATTGGTGACAATGAATCTCGTTATCTTGAAACTTTCATGATCTAAACATGGAATATTGTTTGTCTGTTTACATACAACTATGCATTAAGAGTAATGCAACAGTTACTTATCATTTTGAGCAGTTGTATCAATTGATAGTTGGATAATTGTAATGAAATGAATAGACACTCATCTGAAATGTAATGTGTGAATTGCCTTTTGAAATAGTAGTACGTTGATGTTAAGTTGTGTCATATTGAACAGGTGATTTTTGTGTAAATGAACAAATGATCTTAGTTTTATGTGTATTGTATCCAAGCAATTGAAAAAAGTGTTAGAGTTTTGAAAAATGTGCATTTTGATCATTGGTTGTGAGTTTTGTGTCTAGAGTTTTGAAAAATGACGTCAAGGTTCTGAAATTAGTGCCAAAGTGATTGTAAAAAACTGTAATATTCGAATGAGGCAACCACTAACATTACAGTATGATATTCTAATATTATAATGCCAGTGAGCAAATCTCCAATCTCCACCCTATTCCCTATGTAGTGCACTACTTTAGATCTGGTCAGAAGTAGCCTAGTGCACTACGTAGGGAACAGGGTGTCATTTGGGCCAGAGTCAGTAACTCCCCTGTGTATGAATTCTCTCTCTATCTTATCTGTCTTCTATATTATGTTCTCCTCTCCTCCTCTCTTCTCTCCTCTATTCACTCTATTCTATCATCCACACCACATGCCAGCTTCAACACAATCCATTTACAAGTTAAAGACACACCTTGGAATAAATAGCAAAGGAAAACTACTACTAGATGTATTTTGTATTTCCCATCACCATGAATCATATTTAATAACTGACCAGTAGCAGACCTAACTTCATCTGTTCCTGACTCTAGATAGTGGTTTAAAAATACCATAAATCTCCAATGATATTAAAGTACAATTCTGAACATTACTGATATTAAAATGTGTAAGTCGCTCTGGATAAGAGTGTCGGCTAAATTACGTAAATGTAAATATACTGAGTGGCAAGTCAAGATATCTGCTGGTTTTATTGTTTGGTTAATAGCACCACCTGCTGGACAGGTTTAATGTTGCTTGACTGAGCAGTACGGGAGAATAAAAAGATGCCAAATTTAGGGCCGGTTTCCCGGACATCTCCATTGAACATGCTTTTTAGTCTAGGACTAGGCTTCATCTGTGTCCGGGAAACCGGCCCATATAGTTCAATTAGCAAGTAAGTAACACTACCTGTTCCATGATACTGAGGAAAATTGCATTGAGACAGAGAACCAATTGAGAAAACATTTCAATGGTTCTGAATGACAACCAACATACATTAACAGCAAACATCATGATTAATGGAAATGTAGCCAATTAAAACATTGCATTTGATAAAAATACGTTATTATGTTTTAATTACACTCTGAAGATTAAATCAGTCAGACAAAAATAATTGTACAGAAAAATTCAGCATTTTTATCTGCGGACCATCACCACCAGCATAACTAGTATCTATGTGGATGCTACTACAGTTTAACCAGCTCAGCTATAGACTACACCAGCATGACTAGTATCTATGTGGACCCTACTACAGTTTAACCAGCTCAGCTATAGACTACACCAGCATGACTAGTATCTATGTGGACCCTACTACAGTTTAACCAGCTCAGCTATAGACTACACCAGCATGACTAGTATCTATGTGGACCCTACTACAGTTTAACCAGCTCAGCAGTACCATAGAGATAAAACCCAGGATAGAGGGGCTGAGTGAATGTGGTCTGGACTCTGTGGAGGAGGGTCATTGTGTCAGAGACACTGTAGAAGGACAGAGTACCTGCCTTGTGATCCAGGTACACTCCTACTCTGGAGGACTGAGGGCCTGATACTTCAGTCTCAACATCATTGTGTATGAACCAATAACCACCACTATAACACACTAAACTCCAGGACTTGTTATTGTGTCCAAATCCACCACCTGTCTCTGTTCTGCTGATGTCTTTATATGAGACTGCTGTAACACACCACCCACTCCACTCCACCTCCCAGTAACAGCGTCCAGACAGACCCTCTCTACACAGAACCATACTGTAGTTGGGGAATCTGTCTGGATGAACAGGATATGGTTGGACTTGGCCTGTACGTGTCACCTTTCTGTTCCCTTCAGACAGAGAGAGGCGTGTGCCTGCTGTGTTTGGGTCCAGTGTGAGCTGACAGGAATCTGGGAGAAGAGCAGAGCAGAGACCAATGAGGGGAGTTAGAACAATAAGTTAAGTCAGATACTGTATCTACCCTGTCTTTGATTAGAGCACAGCAGAGATCAAATCAGAGAAATATGAGGAGTCAGATAGATACCCAGTCTTTGATTAGATCTACTATTGCTATATATTTCTAGAGGGATTGTTAGGAGTGTCAGTAAAAAGAGACTGTTAGTTACTTCAGAATAAAGAGACTCACATTGTAAGAACTGTTCTCTGGTCTTGGGCTCTGGAGGCAGTACAACATCCACTATATTCACTACAGACACACAAACACATTCACAGAGAGAGGGAATGTTATCATCATACCATATTCCACATGTATATGACTAGTAGGGAACTTTCAATGGTCTAAAGTTGATGTTCTTATTATTTTCAACACACCTGTAGTGGAGATCTTGGTCCATTCTCCTTTAAGGACGTCTTCTAGTTTCTCTCTCAGGTCAGACACAGTCTTACTCACATCTCCAAAGTACTGAAGAGGACGGACAACGATGCTGGGTAAGTCTGAAGATACACTGGTACTGGAGAGAGACTGATAACTCTGGAGAGAGAGAGAGAGAGGGAGAGAGAGAGAGAGAGAGAGAGAGAGAGTGAGAGGGAGCAGAACCAAATGATTGAGAGTTTTAATTTCATATCACATGTATCAAGGCAGTTGAGTTACCTGGAGGAAATGGATGTGATCCTCTGTGTGTGAGAGCTGCTCCAGCTCAGTGCTTCTCTTCCTCAGCTCAGCTATCTCCTGCTCCAGTTGCTCCAGGAGTCCTTCAGCTTGACTCACTTGAGCCTTCTCTTGGGCTCTGATCAGCTCCTTCACCTCAGAGCGCCTTCTCTCAATGGAGCGGATCAGCTCAGTAAAGATCTTATCACTGTCCACCACTGCTGCCTGTGCAGAGCGCTGTTAAGAGAGAGAGAGAGAGAGAGACTTGTCTTACTTTAATGAGCCATCCTCATTACACTAACACCCCCCCTCCTAAAAGCACATTGCATGACACCACAACCTCTACACAATCACATTATCCAGTACCCAACACCACAGTACAATACACCATCCAGCACCACATTCCAACCGTCCATCCAACCCCTCCTCTCCAGCCGTACAGACAGCCCCCCTGAGCCCCCATACCTCCTGAAACATCTCCACACTGTTGATCATTTTGTACAACTCAAACTCAAATCTGAGGCGTCAACCAGCTATTGGTGTCCAGGGCTCCATGTAATACCCTCCACTGGAGGACCCCTGACCTTTCCAGCACTGGGAGGTTATAGAGCACCCTCCACCTATACCCTGCCATGCTCTCAGCCCCCACAACCCCCTGCCACTGATGCCCCTTCACTCCCGCTAAGCTCCTGATGTGTCTAACCTTGACACTGAGGGTGTACAGCACCTTACCCCCCACCTCCTCAAACTCCCCCAGGCTCAGAGTGTTAAAAGTCAGTAAGTCCTCCGGACTCTCCTGCCAGTTTCCAGTCTCTGCTGTCACTTGCAGTGGTGGAAACGGTGGTGGCCCCTCCTCAGGCTGCTCCAGCCCCCTCCTCACTGGGTCAGGCAGAGCCTCCTGGACCTCCCCCATGACTCTCTCCAGCAGCCTAAGAGACGTTTGTCCCGCCTGCTGTGCTAACTCTTGGGGGGTTTTCCACCCCCCGGCAGCCGCAGGTCTGCTAGTCTCTTGATGCCTGCTGCCATTAAAGTTCCCTGCAGGATGGCTGAATGAGTGGACCTCAACAGGATCATTGGGTTGTGGAAGATGGGCTCCTCCCATACCCATGGCCCAGGCACCACACACCCCTCTGGTGTGGGCCTCAGCAGCTGCCAGGCCCTCAGTACTGCAGCATAGAAATCAGAGACACCTGCTGTATTGAGTCTCTCCAGCCGCATGATGAAGAGCTGCTGATCCAGCCCCAAACCACCAGCCCTCCTCAACAGAGCACATGCTGGTTCCCTCCAGCCCACCTCCGTAGGGTACAGTAGCCTCTGCTCCGCTTTGAGTCAGAACGATGGAACTGTCCCTGGTGAATGCCCCTCCCTACCCAGACTGGCCTACTGAGCCCTCCCCACACCTTGACCATACATGAAGCCCCAGCGTACAACATTTGAACACAGGCCACAAAATTCTCCCCACAACCAAAACAACACATTGAACAGATATTCATGGTCCACCCTATCAAAGGCTTTCTCCTGATTATGAACAGATTGTCTGTGATTAGGTGTCCTGATACGCAGTTACCCGTCCATCTTATAGTCCACAGAGCAATGCCACAGGCCTCCAGTTCTTTATGTCGCTCAAATCCCCTTTTTTGGGCAGGAGAGTCAAAGCCTCCCATCTACAGCTTAGCGACAGCTCCCCCACCCCGACGCACTCACACAACACACGTCCTGTCCAATCATTTCCCAGACCTTTTAAAAAAAAATCAGAGGCAGACTGTCTGAGAGACGGCAGCTGAGAGTTTGTGAAAGGCCAGGGAAATGTCAATTCTCTGTGACAGAGAGAGTTTGGAAAGGTCTGTGAGCAGAACAACCAGGATCACGGAGTTATGCCCTCTATAAATCAGAGTACAACTCCACAGCCGCGGCCTCATCTCCCCCACAACAGAAGTTACCCACCCATCAGGCTCCCTCATCTCCCCACAACAGAAGTTACCCACCCATCAGGCTCCCTCTTCTCCCCACAACAGAAGTTACCCACCCATCAGGCTCCCTCATCTCCCCCACAACAGAAGTTACCCACCCATCAGGCTCCCTCATCTCCCCACAACAGAAGTTACCCACCCATCAGGCTCCCTCATCTCCCCACAACAAAAGTTACCCAGCCATCAGGCTCCCTCATCTCCCCACAACAGAAGTTACCCACCCATCAGGCTCCCTCATCTCCCCACAACAGAAGTTACCCACCCATCAGGCTCCCTCATCTCCCCCACAACAGAAGTTACCCACCCATCAGGCTCCCTCATCTCCCCACAACAGAAGTTACTCCCCCTTCTGCTGTCCCCATCTCTCCCAAAAGCCTTGGAAGTTTGGGCAAAAAGTGACATCTTGGAAGAGCTTTACATTGAATTTCCAATAGGACACCTGCTTGGGCCCTGGTGAAACAGAGAACTGAGCCCTGTACTAGGTGCAGACACATTTTGGAAAGCAAAGACAAGGTCATTGATTTTGGCACTAACCACTAACAACCTACCCTTACACACCTCTTTTGCTACCCCTGCACTAAGATTTGTGCCATGGCTCAGCACCTGCGCCCCCTTACACAAGACCCCCAATACACATAATTAATCACATCACTGTGTGTCTCTTGCAAAAAAAATCACGTTTAAATGTTTTTGTTTGACATATTCCCCCAGTCTCTGCCGCCGTTCATGTTAAGGAAGTCTAACCGTGAAATCTCCATAAGAGGTGGAAGGGAAATCACCACAATCAGAAACCAGTCGAGAAGCCCATAAAGCCACCATGCCAGAAAAAACCATCCATTGGTTTCCCCACTCTGTTTTTCCAACCCCTCTGGTGAAACAGAGAACTGAGCCCTGTACTATAATATAATATAATGTGCCATTTTGCAGACGCTTTTATCCAAAACGACTTACAGTCATGCGTGCATATATATATATATATATATATATATACATTTTTTTGTGTATGGGTGGTCCCGGGGATCGAACCCACTACCCTGGCGTTACAAGCGCCGTGCTCTACCAGCTGAGCTACAGAGGACCAGGTGCAGACACATTTATGAAAGCAAAGACAAGGTCATTATTTGGGCTCTAAACACTAACAACCTACCCTTACACACCTATTTTGCTACCCCTGCACTAAGATTTCTGCCATGGCATTAAATTGTTTTTGGTTTACATATTCCCCCAGTCTTTGCCGCCGTTCATGTTAAGGAAGTCTAACCGTGAAATCTCCATAAGAGGTGGGAGGGAAATCACCACAATCAGAAACCAGTAGATAAGCCCATAAAGCCGCCATGCCAGAAAAAAACATCAATTTAAGCAGATTCTGAAGACATGCCCTTAAGAACCCATGACCCATTTTCTCAGCCTATACCACTTCCTGGGTGAGAGGACACCAAACCCCTCATTCTTCATCACGTGTTGTACTGACCTTACAAACCTTCCAGGATCAATCAAATAAGACTCCAGCAGAACCTTATTTTTCCCCTTTAGTCTCCATCAGGAACCTAGAAAGTTCTCTCACCGTATATACTGGGCCCTCAGCCTGACTGGCTGTCAGCTCTGGATCCAATGAGCCGTCTGAAAACGAGACGCCTTGTCCTCCGCTCCCGCAGACTCACCTCCCCCCTCTTCCTCCTCCTCCATTGGCACGGTACCGTCCTCCTCCTCCCCAGTCTCTGCCCCCCTGCACTTCCCCCCTGATCAGAGCCTCTTCCCCAATGACAGGCAATATTTCCTGGGATGAGCCCACCAAGCCTTTGCCCACCGGAGTCTCTGTTACTACAGAAACCTGCCTCAGCTCATGTAGCCCAGCTGCAACCCTCCCCACCACCGCTTTCTCCACGGCCTGCGCACCACCACTTGGCCATGCACTACTACCGTGTAGCTCAGTTGGTAGAGCATGGCGCTTGCAATGCCAGGGTTGTGGGTTCGTTTCCCATAGGCGGACAGTATGAAAATGTATGCACTCACTAACTGTAAGTCGCTCTGGATAAGAGCATCTGCTAAATGATTAAAATGTAAAAATTGTACTCTCCTCCCTCCTGATACCCCCGCCATTTATTTTGCAATTCTGAGTAATCACTATTTTAGTACGGATTAGTAAGGAAAAACACTTTATTCCGTACTACAGCAGTTGCTTAATAATTCCAATAGATGGGAGCATAAGACAATGAATGGCATTTCAGAAGATTAGTTTAGTTCTCTCCCTGGATACGCCACCACTTCACCTCACAGGAAAACTCCTGCCTGAGCTTTTTACTGTCCCTTTCCACACTGCTAACGCAAGAGGAAGGACTGAAAAAGCATTTAACACATTACTGTGAAGTAATATAATGATGATTCATGTTTATTATTACCTGTTTTTATGGTCATGTTTTGAAATTATACTTAATTACTATAATGATTATCAATAAACCTGAACATTAATTCAGTCACCTCTGGTCGACAAAAAACATATTTTCCTAGTACATTAATTGTCAAATTCATCAACCAGCATCGAGCACTCTGCCTTCTTACGCAAGCGAGGGGCATGTTGAGGTAAATATGCTAACCGCGACGGTTGCATTATGTAATTTATTGATGGGCTGGAAGATGCAGTGTTTTTTATTTTCTATTCAGAGGCTATTTACTCCCAATATGAGATAATTTTATATAGAAGGTTTTTATAATGCATGTTTACTAGGGTTGAGGTTAGCGCATCTGAGTAGGGATTATTTGGCCGGGGTTCAATACCAGTCCTACCTATCAATCATATTGCTGCTTGTAGCCTATAACTGATGATCCCCACACTAGAAACACCGAAAACTATCTGTGCTAGCAAACCCTGTGTTCCACCCCTCCCCTGTGTAACCTTGAAGTTTGTTAAGAAACAAACACTTGTCTACGAAAAGAGACATGTTTAACGGATTCCGCTCGGCACCCAGCCGAGAGCACACGAAAACCACTTGCAAAATTACCAAAACTAACTAACTACTTGCGGTCTGTTCGTAAGTAATAAATGGAGGCAGATTAGCCACCACAACTCTTATCGAAAGAGGCGAAATCTGCACCTACACACCCCTCACAAAAATCCCACTTGCAACAAGACAAACCTTTTTCATTAACACGACCACCGCCTTGTTCATTCTGGATGCAGAGTGCAGATGTTCCGCCCCAACATGTTCGCCGACCATGAGCAAAACTTCCTCCACACCTTTCTCCGGAACGCACCCGAAGCGACAGCGTTTCTTCTCCACTCGGTTGAGGCCATCACGCTGCCCTAACAAACTACCCCTACTCCCCCCTCAACTCCAACTTCTTCTTCTATGATATAATGGCGGTCCACAAACCAACGTTAAAGGTGCATGCCGCCACCTACTGTGCTGGAGTGTGTGGTCAATCACGGTTTCCAACATTTCTAAATCCTCCTACCTAACTCAGTACTTCTGAGAAAATAAAGAAGAGCCCTAATAACTTCTAATAGACCCCCATCCCCAAAATCCCTTCCAAACCCCCCAACCCCGTCCAACCTCAATGACCCTACACTTCAATCTTTCCTTCTCTTCAACATACTTACAACAATATAACAACACATGCTCCACCGTTTCATCGACCGTACCCCCCAGACACAAATCATTACCATGCTTGCCAACCAGATGTAATGACGAGTTCAATGTACAATGTCCTAAACGCAATCGAGTAAACACCACCTCTTCCTTCCTAATCCGACCTTTGAATCTTGGTCCATCGACCTTTCTGTAAAACTGTAAACTATTCATATAAATGCCGGCCCTTGTGCTCAGAGTACCATCTCTTCTGCCACACATCTATCAAAATGGCTCTGATCTTACATTTGGCCTCACCTCTACCCAGTGGAACATTAATATAAATTATATCTCGTTTCAAAGCTCTTTTAGCTAACTGGTCTACAATTTCATTCCTTTCCACACCCGAATGTGCTGGGACCCAGCAGAATGTCACTACTACACCCATTCTCTCAATTCTCCATAATAACATTAATACCTCCAATAGTAGGTCACTCCTATTAGATTTACCAGATGATAAACTATTCAATACAGACAGAGAATCTGACCATACTATAATTCTAACAGGTTGTACGTCCTCCACCCACTGGAGGGCAACTATTATCGCCAACAGTTCAACTGAGTATACTGACAGTTCATCTGTTAGTCTTCTACATATCTGCACATCAAATTCAGGAACGTAAACGCCTGCTCCTGTGAGCCCACTATCTGGGTCCTTGGATCCGTCTGTGAAAAGCATTTAAAAAAGCTTAAAAACTTCTACCAATGTAATTGTCAACCAGTTTCACTATATCACTGACTTCTGACCAATCTTTCCTTTTCTCTACCAAGGTTAGATCAACAACAGGGTCTGGGAGTAACCATGGAGGAACATCCCCTATCACCACAGAAGGGCCAACCTCCAACTCCCTCAAACCACTCTCATCAGCAAGCTTTCCAACTGTCCAACCAAAACCACTGCCTTGTCTACTAGTATATTCCCAACAGTCATCTAGAACAGTAGCAGTGGGATGCTCAACCTCACAGCCTTTCAACCCAATAAGATAATGACCATTTTTTTACGCTGCACCCTACACTCATTAAATACCCACTACCCCATTCCACTACTTTGACCCTATCTGCTCCTGCACCATGCCAACGGCCTGGGAGGACGGGACACCACCACTCACCACACCCTGGAACTCTTCTGAAGTCAAATCTCGTATGCCCAAATACTTCTCTGCAGCTGCCACCACAACATCTATTTTCTGTGATTTATGTTCCATTTCTGCTGTACAATTGATAACCATTGCTATGAAAGCTAAAAGCTAACTTTACTGAAGCATATATCACTCGTTGGCCTATCCCTCTGTGCTGGCACAGATCTACAACCTGAAAGAGCGCAGTGGATTCGGCACAATGACTCTAACGGGATAACTGATATATCCTACCATGACTTTGTCGGGTAAAGACTCAAAAGGATTGACAGTGACTCCTCTGTTTCATCACGCTCACCACCGGGTCTGCGTTGCACCAAACGGCGGGAATCACAAACACCAGGAATCTTCAACTTGAATTGCTCCACTTCTACACTTAACGCTACCCCAGAAATCACTCCTTTCAATGGTGCTCTGTTCCTAAGAGCAAAGCAAGAAACAGATCTTGATCCAAGTTGCGTGACACGGAATTGTTTTGAATTGAGAGAGAGAGAGAGAGAGAGAGAGAGGGGGCTCCATGTTAATGTATAGGGGACATGAGTCAGTCATGGTTACTCATGGTTATGTGATGAAGTAGCCCCGCCTGCGATTTCAAAATCAGTGTCGGCCCTCAGGCAAATAGGGAATGTCCTCTTGGTGTAACGGTGAAGCGGTTGCTTTCTCCCGCGGTAGACCTGGTTCATATCCCGTCGGTTACATTAAGCAGTCTATTCTCTGAACAGAGTCCAGACAGCATGTTCCCAACAGTGAGGTGAGTGGGATTGGAGAGAGTCCCCTCTCTCTCTCTCTCTCTCACTCTCACTCATTCACTCACTCACTCACTCACTCACTCACTCACTCACTCACTCACTCACTCACTCACTCACTCACTGACTGGAAGAGAGAAGTGAAATGGTGTGTCTCCTCTGGTCAACAATACTCACCTTGAGAGACTCCAAAGCCTGTTGGAGCTCCTTCAGCTCCTTCTCTCTCTCCTGGAATCTCTGCTGGACTTTCTGCTGACTCATCCCCAGCTGCCTCTGTGGAGAATCACTCTTCAATGAGCTATCAAGCTTTATTTGTCCAGTAGATCAATAGTATAGTAATGGGACATAGGGCCCATAGAATATAGGGATTAAAATGTTGAGGAAGTGTATGTGTGAAATTATATTTCTATGTTGTTATGTGAATGATTATAGATTTAACAGCATACAAATCAGGGAGCTGATTGGGAGTTTGATAACGAATGATAATGGTGTTTGATAATGAATGATAATGATGTTTGATAACAAATTACAATGGTGTTTGACTTTAGAAAATGGTGATACATTTGGAGAATCTGGGTTAACATATCTATATAATCAAGGTTTGTGTTCATATTTGTTCTGCCGTGGATCGATATCACTTGAATGATCTCATATTCAAACAGCCTTAGATCCTACTCTATCTTTAATTATTTGATTATCAGACAGTCACCAACAAGTTTTCTGGTCTTACCTGTTTCTCAGTCCTCTCTGCTGCAGCTGACACTGTTTCATGGCCTTTATGTTCATCCATTGTACACAGCATACAGATACACTGTTGATCGGTACGACAGAAAACCTCCAGCAGTTTGTCATGATCAGAGCAGATCTTCTCCTGTAGTTGTGCGGTGGCTTTGACCAGCTTGTGCTTCTTGAAACCATGAAATTCATAGTGAGGTTGGAGGTGAGTCTCACAGTAAGAGGCCAGACACACCAGACAGGACATGAGGGCTTTCTGCTTTCTGGTCCCAGTGCAGAAATCACATGCCACATCTCCAGGTCCAGCATAGCACAGAACGGGAGGGGGAGCAGCCTGGAGTCCTGTCTTCTTCAGTTTCTCCACCACCTCAGCCAATATGTTACTTTTCGTTAGATTAGGCCTTGGAGTGAAGGTCTGTGTGCACTGAGGACAGCTATAGACCCCTTTCAGAACATCCTGATCCCAGCAGCCCTCAATACAGCTTCTACAGTAACTGTGTCCACAGGGGATGGTGACCGGCTCCTTCAGTAGATCCAGACAGACAGAACAACAGAACTGGTCCTGGTCCAGCAGAACTCCCTGCTGAGCCATTTGGACAGTTGTTCACTCTCACACAGACAGACGACACAGAGACTCAGATCAGTTTCGTTTCCTCAGAAGACAGTTTGTGGCAGGGGGATGGACTTCCTGGTTCTGTCAGAGGGGTGGGGTTAGAAGGAGGGAGGGAGAGGTTTGAGGAATGGAGGAAGAGAGAGAGGAACTGCATGCAACAGCAAGAGGGAGACATAGTTTTATTCTGTTGTTTCTGCTCGTTTGCTACTCATGCTGTGAGAACAAGGAGATCCGCTGACACAGTACTTTGGTTATATGGCTTTATTCATACCAAAGTATTTCAGCGTCGATTTGCAGATACTTGCAAGCATCTGGAGAACAGCGGACCCAAAAAGAATATGTTGCTCTGACCTCCCTCGTCCCAAACCATAGTATATATCCTATGTAATCTGATATGGGTGTTTTCCCCTACAGACCAATCCCAGGAGTTCACACAACAGACTTCCTCTGTTTTAGGGTGCCCTTCTAAAACTGCTCTTCCAGATGTCTCCCTGGGCTAAAATCAACATTCTCTAAGCTACCATTTGTAAACATTAACAAAGTCATAAATTCCTTAGATACCCCACCACCATTCGCAAACGTTAACAAAGTCCAATTGTTCAGACACCACATTCCCCCCTCCGAGACTAATTAAGTCTCGAAAACCAAAAAGAATAGGATTATGACAAATAACAATTTCTCTCTTATTGAGCAACTTTAACAATAAACCAAAAACAATTTTTTCTCTGGAGTGTAAATACATTTCTATGAAATATGAACAAATCTGTGTGAGAGCGAAAAACCTGTCTGGCAACTTTCTTTCCAAATATCCATCAATCAATCAAGACAGTACAATTTTCTCACGGCCCCTCTGCCCCAGGCAACCACCTAAGTACTCCAGATCAATTCATACATCTTTATCAATGCATTTTAAACTATGATGCACTTTGAATACACATGAAAGCCTCAGCAAACAAAATACAATCAAAAATGTCCACATTCAGGCTGGTCGACCCATCGGACCCTCCTGTGGATCCTCTCTGTCCCTGCATAGACCCCATGTCCCTAAGCATCCACGAAATAAACAAAAACATCTGAGATCCCCACATGTACCAAATAACAGCAAACATCATTTTTCAAAAATTTATACAGAAAGAATATGACACAAATTATGTAATACACATGCAAATATGTCTATATATCATTGCAGACACTGGAATGTAGTCCACTACACTTCATCTCCTCAGCAGTGTCGACTTCCAATGCATCGTTGATGATGGAATCTGAACGTTTCCACACCTTCCTTGTTCCACTTCCTCCAGTCCATTCATATTGTCCTTTCATATTGTCCATGTTTGAGTATTTGAATCCCCTCTACACATTCCCCCATATGCTTCTGGAAGAAAAGAAAAGACCAAACAGTATATTTTGCAAAACAACACATTCAAATTAAAACATCAATATCAACTAAAAATTATAAAAATTATATATAAAATGGTATATAAATGATATATAAATAAATCACCTTCCATTTCCCCCCTTTGATTCATAACAAAATACTAAAATCACACTAATATTGAAAAACCTGTGAAAAATTATCGGATATTCAAAATGGATATCTATCCATCAATACTCCATTCAGTCCCACTTGTTCATCTTCATCTAGATCAGTAACAGTTAACAACGGCATCTGAGTGTTTTCTCCAGGCATCACAACTCCAACCCATCTCAAAATCATAGCCTTCGCAAAAGTCAATAACAGAGTACAAAAGCAAAACATCACACACAGCGCTATCAGAGCTGCTACTAAAATCTGAACTATCACTGCTCCCACTGGCCCTAACTGATCTTGCAACCAAACCTTCGCTGAACATCCAGCTCCTTCAGATCTACCAAACGCATCCCTTATATTCTTCAATGCATCTATAACACTAGTGATGTTATCGGAACTATCTGGGATCAAAGTATAACCTTGTTTTGCTAAAATATAGTCAAGAGCCATGTCATGTTTCAACAGTGTCAGTCTGTGACCTCTTTGAGTATTTGACAGAAGGTTAAACCCTCTTATCGTTTCATTTGCAAAACCCTGCAAGGTATAGGTAATATTATCAATGTGATCTGCCAAAAATGTTACACCATACCATGGAAAAAGTCCCAATCCCCACTTCTCTCCTAGATTTATCCTCCAATGGTAGGCTTCAAGACTATCAAATGTTGCCATGTCCCTTTTCACCCTATTTCCAAACCTAGATTCAGATTTATCTGTGTCCGGTGCTGCCCCTCTTTTAATGGTAAAAACCTCATATGGAAGCTTCAACGTCGACATGTAACAACATCCTGTCCATCCATAGGGTAAGAATATATATGCTTTAGCCCTTACCGGTTTCACCTCCAATGCTTCAGGATTCGCTGTTAACTGATTTTCCTTCCCATCTAACAAATTCACATAGGGTAATTCATTTAACCAAGAACACTTAAACCTAGGTTTAAACAAATGCTTCGACAACGACATTATTGTATCTGTTAATGATTGTTGCTGATACAACAGCCATGATAAAGCATAAGATTGACACGTACTTGATAGAGGTTGAGCGACCGTCTCTAAAATAGAACCCCATGTGCCTGGTGCTGGAATTCTCAACAGACATGGACCCTCCAGATTCCTCACTGATCTTACAGAATGAGTTAACTGTTGGAACCAAAGATTCCTACCTGCCCATCCATCTTTCATTTTCAAAACAGAAGAATCAAATCCATATGCCTTCCATTTAGTTTCTCTCTTCCCTAACGAGCGGTATTGATCAGATGTATCTTCTGATGTTCCTTTGAAATCAAAGAACTCATCCTGTACCTCCATAATAGTATTCTGCACTATTTCAGATGAATCTATATCCTTCTCTACCACCATCTGCTCTCCTATTTTAACACTATCCTTACTACCATTTACAGCACTCTCCATTCGTATCATAAACTCCTGAGTCACTCTTACTACATCCTTTAATTTCTGAAAAGTTGTTGTTGGTGTCTGTGTCATATTTCCTACATTTGTTATTGCCGTCGTACCATTAATCTCTTTCAAAGTTACTATTAAAATAGTTGCGTTAGTTGATATATTAACACCCTTAACTATTTCCAGTGGGAAAGTTACCGATCTCCTCTGTTTATTATTTACTGTTGGAGTGGCTACTGTAATATACTTCTCCTGAACTCCTTTGGTGACTGTGGAAGCTTCAACAGACTTCAAATCTGCCATTATAAGCGTCACTTTACGAATTACATAGCCTTTTAACCAATAATTCTTAACCGGAACAAATTTTAATGCTTGCACTAGATAAGTACACATATATTCTCCCTGATCTTTCCATGTAACATTACGCAAAATAAGTGAACAATCATTCATAACCCTCTTCCACCTCATATCGTTGTACAAAATATACTTCCTTTGACTAGGGGGCACAGCTTCTACTTCCGGTCCTGATAACAACACTTCTTCTCCATAATTATCTCTCCACATGAGAGGAATCTCACCTCTACACATTCCATCTCTCACATCTACAAGGAAGATGAGCTGTATCACCCATCCTAACCCTAATGACAGTCTTTTCCTCTAAAATTGGTGCTGGAGCGATTGGCTCCCTTGTAATCAAATGTGATATATTTATAGCTTTAATAACTGTCCATGTTGAAAGAGTTGAATTGCTTCTCACTGTTGTTATAATAGGCTGAAGTGTTGATGTCATTGTCGTTGTTTCATCTATTTTCCCCAAAGCTTTGAAGTCTTTACTTGTATTTCTATCTATCACCACTATGTCACTACATTAACTCTCAGTCCCAACTCTAATCCCTCACTTTCAAACTGTTGATTATATAAAATACATGTATAATCACCTTGATCATCCTGCTGGGAATTGTAAATATAGATACTGCAATCACCCTCAATCTTCATTCTTCTCTTATCATTCAGCAACGCATACTTTCTCAATGCAACTGCTCCTAACAGATCTAAACTCCTGCCATATCTATCTTCCCACTGAACTCTAAATTTCCCTTCACCACTGTTCTCTCTCGTGCACTTACATGGGAGCTTAGCTGACTGTCCTAGAGTTACTTCAATCCTAGTTTTCGTAACGTTTTGGTCTGACTGTTCTCCTAACTTTTCAAAAAACATTTCACTGATTTATCCACAAATTCCTTTCCCTCTCTAATTTTTCAAAAACCATTTCACTGATTTATCCACAAATTCCTTTCCCAGTAATTTTAGGATATCTGATCGGGTAATCCCCACCTGCTTATGACTTCTTTACACAAAAACTTGGCAAACGATTGAGCATCTTTTAGCCTAGTTTGACATATTATGCACCTCTTGGTGTAGGAATGTAACCAATAATAACAGTCACACCCTGTAAACATTATTTTTCAGACAGATTGTCCTTCTTCCTATGATATAATCAATATTTTCAAGCAAATATGGTTCCAGAAACTTTACTCCTTTGTGATCTTTATCCTAATCTCCCCACTTGCAACATTAGCTAACCCATAGATTCCTAAATCATCAGACCTAATAGGTCTAGAGGCGCTACTATCAACCCCTCATGGTTTTTCCAAACAATAACAATTGATTCCTACTCTAAGGATTTTTCCTTGTCTTCAACACACCTGCTTTTGAAAGTCCTTCAATTTGTGGTTCAATCTTTGGATTGCTTCATCTTTCAATGGATACTAATTCTTCCAAGGAGGTCTTGCTCCTCGTCGAAGTTCAACTTTCACAGGTTGGGCTGATTTCACAAATCCAATATCAGTACTACTTTAATATCACAAACATTCTTGAACTTTTTGCAACATCTTCTCTTTAATAGATTCTGAATCCTTCTTCACACTGCAAATAGATTCATGTGTCATCCGTACAGCTTGTGGCTGTCCTTCTCCTTCAGCCGAAATCATTATTTTGAGAAATCGCTGATCTTCACTCCTCCAAATCGCCAAATTCTCTTTAATCGGTACGAAAACAGTTTTCTCTGCTTCTGTCATCATTTCTCCTATTTGCTTCTGGTCATAGCCTTCCGAAACCAACAAGGTCAAATGTGGCACACTTTTCTCAATCTCAAATTCTTTATTCAGATAATCGTCTGTGTTTATCTTCATAGCTGCTCCTTGTGGTCCTAAAATAATGCAACATGAGCTGAGTTGAACTTTCTTTGGTTGATGACTCAACCATTCCCTTGAGTTCGATTGGGCAGCATTCTTGTAATACTTTAGCGTACAATGAAATGTATATTCCGGAAGTCTCGCATCCGGCATATTTGCCATAATAAATTTCTCCCATATCTTAGCCTGCTTCAAAAAATCTTCACTGAGATTTTGTCACGAACGTTGAACGGAGTAGACCAAGGCGCAGCGTGATGAGCGAACATACTTTATTATCGATAGTGATAACAAGAACAAAACAATAAAACGATAACGTGACGTCCTAGGTTAAACACTACCAACACGGAACAAACCAAAAGGAACAAGATCCCACAACACCTGTGGGAACACAGCCTGTCTAAATATGGCTCCCAATCAGAGACAACCAGCAACAGCTGACACTCGTTGCCTCTGATTGGGAACCACTCTGGCCAACATAGATATACAATACTAGACTGTGAACATAGAACAAAAACACATAGAATCTACACACCCTGGCTCAACATATAGAGTCCCCAGAGCCAGGGTGTGACAGTACTGACAGACGGACTGCGACCGCGCCTCAACATAAACCAAACAGGGGAGGGCTGGGTGGGCATTCCTCCTCCGAGGCGGTTCCGGCTCCGGGCTTGCCCACCACCCTCCAATAATCCCCCCGTAGCGCCCCTGGTCCGGTCTGGCCCCGCTGGCTGGAGCTGGACTGGACATCGTAGGAGCGGATTGCTTAAGCTCCGGTGTGTAGCAGCTGACCGGTACCTGACCAGGCACCGGTGACCCAGGCACGGATTGTGCCGGACTGACGACGCACACCCCTGGCTTGGTGCGTGGAGCAGGAACGGGCCGGACCGGGCTGACGATGCGCACCCCTGGCTTGGTGCGTGGAGCAGCAACGGGCCGGACCGGGCTGACGATGTGCACCCCTGGCTTGGAGCGTGGAGCAGGAACGGGCCGGACCGGGCTGACGATGCGCACCCCTGGCTTGGTGCGTGGAGCAGCTACGGGCCGGACCGGGCTGACGATGCGCACCCCTGGCTTGGTGCGTGGAGCCGGAACGGGCCGTACCGTGCTGACGATGCGCACCCCTGGCTTGGTGCGTGGAGCAGGAATGGGCCGGACCAGGCTGACGATGCGCACCCCTGGCTTGGTGCATGGAGCAGCAACGGGCCGGACCGGGCTGACGACTCGCACCCCTGGCTTGGTGCGTGAAGCATGAACGGGCCTTACCGGGCTGACGACTCGCACCCTTGGCTTGGTGCGTGGAGCAGGAACGGGCCTTACCGGGCTGACGACTCGCACCCCTGGCTTGGTGGGAGTGGCAGGAACAGGCCGGGCCGGGCTGGCGACGCGCACCGTAGGCTTGGTGCGAGTGGCAGGAACAGGCCGGGCCGGGCTGGCGACGCGCACCGTAGGCTTGGTGCGAGTGGCAGGAACAGGCCGGGCCGGGCTGGCGACGCACACCGTAGGCTTGGTGCGAGTGGCAGGAACAGGCCGGGCCGGGCTGGCGACTCGCACCGTAGGCTTGGTGCGAGTGGCAGGAACAGGCCGGGCCGGGCTGGCGACGCGCACCGTAGGCTTGGTGCGAGTGGCAGGAACAGGCCGGGCCGGGCTGGCGACGCGCACCATCAACTTAGTGCGGGGAGCAGGAACGGGCCGGACCGGACTGGTGACGCACACCACTTGCTTGGTGTGAGGAGCGGGACTGGGTTTCGTCATAACCCTCCGCTCCCTCAGCTGCCTACACAGTTCCTCTCGCCATGCCTCTACTCTCACTCTCTCCCTTATCGCCTCCAGTAGCTCCACCCTCTGAACCACTAACTCCTGCTCCCTCTGGACCACTAGCCCCCTTAACCTGGTGGCCTCCTCACCTAACCTCCTAATACGCCCTGTAGCTGCCTCCTGCTGCCCCGTCGCCCATGCCGTGTGTCCCCCCCTAAACATTTTTTGGGGTTGCCTCTTGTCCGTCCGACGACGACGCTGTTGACGCCGTTGCTCCTCTCTCCGTCGCGCCTCTACCGTCTCCTTCCATGGACGGCGATCCATCCCGGCCTGGATTTCCTCCCAGGTCCAGGACCCCTGCCCGTCCATTAACTGCTCCCACGTCCAGGCTGCCTGCTCCTGGACACGCTGCTTGGTCCTGGTATGGTGGGATCTTCTGTCACAAACGTTGAACGGAGTAGACCAAGGCGCAGCGTGATGAGCGAACATACTTTATTATCGATAGTGATAACAAGAACAAAACAATAAAACGATAACGTGACGTCCTAGGTTAAACACAACCAACACGGAACAAACCAAAAGGAACAAGATCCCACAACACCTGTGGGAACACAGCCTGTCTAAATATGGCTCCCAATCAGAGACAACCAGCAACAGCTGACACTCATTGCCTCTGATTGGGAACCACTCTGGCCAACATAGATATACAATACTAGACTGTGAACATAGAACAAAAACACATAGAATCTACACACCCTGGCTCAACATATAGAGTCCCCAGAGCCAGGGTGTGACAGATTTCCAATCCAGAATACTGAAGATGAATCCATCTCTGTCATCATCAACAATTGGTAAACCTTTTCCTTTCGCACTTCTACCAGACAGCCGTCTGGTGTACATCTTATTGTACAGTTCAACTTACACAATCCATCTCTTCCCAATAATGCAATAGGTGTGTGTTCTGATACCAGTATGGGTATTGTAATTTTCTGATTTTTATAGCAGAGCTCAATTGGTTCCGTAAGAGGAATCAGCTGGTTTACTCCCTCAAATCCGATTGTCCTAATTATTTGATTGGACATAGGGAGATGTGTAGCATCTTCAGGCCGAACGCAGGTAAAAGCAGCTCCGCTATCCGCCATCACTTCCAATAGTCGGTTGTTTATTTTCACCTCAATTGTTGGATCTTTTTCCGGTCCTGATGCTACCAGCTGACACCCCCCTTTCGGATCTTCTAGGCACCTCTAGAATCCTTGCTCCGGGCCCCTATAGGGGTTTACCGGTCCTCCAGATGATCTTGACTTGCCCCTGTATCTTCCTCTAAAATTCCCTCTGATGTTTCCTCCTGGCCCATTGCACTCACGGGCAAAGTGACCAACTTGTCCACAATTATAACACACTTCTGGAGATTGCTGGAAGTATGGCTTAAATCTTCCTCCTCCTTCTAAGCCTTCTCGTCCTCTTCCTCTCCAATTCTGTGTCTGTCCAGAAACTGGCTGTGGATATGAAACAACTGGTACCGCTATTGGTGGCTTATACAATTGCGGTTGGAACTGGTCCGGTTGAAGCTGTGGTAGTGATTGTTGATTTGGTTCACACTGATTCTGCCTAACCAAAGCTTGTTTCTTCTCCTTCTTATTCTCCACCAGTTGTATTTCATCAAGTTTTCTGAGAGTTTCTTGGTCCTGTTCTTTCTAGTTGTTGACATATCGGTATTCTTCAAAGGCTTATATTCTACGTTCTGTCCTCGAATGATCACCGGCATCATCTTCTTACTGGTGCCCTCTTTCCTTGGCATCAATGTATACTTCTCCAATTCTTGGGATCCTTTTCTCAGCAGTTTTTTCTTCTGTATCTTCAGCTTCTTGAGTTGTTCCTCCAGTTGTCTTACTTCTTCTAAATTATTCGCTTTATCCAGGCATGATACGCATCGGTCTATATCTCTTTCTATTTCTTCTGTGCTAATCATTGTAGGATAAAATCCTCTTGAATATGAAGCACCTTTGCTCTCCCAATCTTTATCGCTGTCTTCATCTTTGCTTTTATCAGAACTCGAATCTCCTGTATTCTTTTTCTTCAAACATCCATCACCCCTTTTTTCCGCTCTGGCCAACCTCCGTCTGATCACAGGGTCATATCCACCTATGATCTCTTTTGAATCACTCTGATCATCATCATCATCATAATCATCATCTTCTTCAAGTTCCATCCTCCTGAACCTCATTCCACCCTTAGGTTCCAGACATCTCGTTTTCTTTTTACTTTTGGAGTTTGGATTCATTTTTATGGTCGTTTCTGCTTGTCCTCTCTCTATTATTCGTTCATCTTCATCTTGATGCAATAATCACCCTCCTGGATGATCACTGGAAGCTGAGGATAGACGTCCTTAAACTTTACTTCTTTCTCATAAGGTGGGGGTCTTTTTGCTGAATCCGTATGTGAGAAAGGTGTACTGACTTCTGCCATTAGTTTTTCTGTCGCCTTTCCTTGTTTCACCATTTTCTCTATACCTTTGTTTATTTTATTGTTGGTATCTTTCATCAGTTTGTGTCCATCATTCTCGAACAGCTTAAGAACACCCAGCTCTCTTTGTCTCTTTTCTTTACGATGTTCCCTTTTTTTTCCCTTCTTTTGATCTGCCTTGTAAATTGACAGACGCACTTTCATGATGTTGATGACGTCAGGGTTAAGAGTCCCTTCCACTGGCCATTTTCCGGATAACCTTGCAATACCATTAACTAAAGGATTACTATTTTCAACTATATCCACAGGATTAATTACCTTCATAGTCTTTATGTCCTTTTTCCCCATTGTAACAACTCTTTTATAATCCTTTATTGTGAATTATTGTACTATGAACGAATTATTGTATAATTATTGTATTATTTTAGACTATGTAGCCTATGTTTTTTTTTTTTTTTACCAATTAATTAATCAACATATAATGAAGTAAAAAAGTATTATTATTATTATTATTATTATTTTTATTATTTTTATTTTTTTGTTAACCAATTTAGTAATTAGTGGCAATCTTACCACATCCGATCAGGAAAAGTAAAGGAATGTAGTCAACTTCAGAGCAATCCAAAAAAGAAAGACCTACAATCCAGCAACACTACAGCACTCCCAAATCAATTGCCCAATAAGCACCCAATGACCTTAATTTTACAGAATAATGTCAGTACTCGATTTCCAACACAACTCCAATCAAACGAACTCATGCACAAAAACTCCAAAATGCAATTCCTAATTACATCAATTGATCAGTCTGTTGCCAAGTTCTTGTCAAATTGCCATAACATCAAATATGCTTGGTACACAAAATATCCTGTATGGGAAGGTATTTTGTAAATAGAACAGTACTGGCCTTAATTTGACGAGATCCGGCGCACACCTCTGTCGCGTGATGTCATGACGTCAGCACTTCCTCTCTCTCACTGTCTCCTCCTTCCTATCATCTCTCATATGACAGAAGAAGAAAGAACAGACAAGAATTTAGTATTTTATGTACTCACTGAGTTATTTCAATCATTCAATATTCCACCGTTCACATTCGCTCTAAGAAATAAGCAAACTTAACTCAGGACTAGTATAAATAGCTCAATAACATTTTATTTTATTTATTTTATTATTTTTATTTTTAATCCGTCAACATCTCTCTCATCTATCAATTCAAATAATCAAATCATTTCATTGTTAAACAGCCGATTTAACAAACAGACCATTCCATTCGTGTTCAAATCTCTCTCTGTCTCTCTGTCTGCTTCTGAGTCTGCGTCTCCCAGCAGCTCCGTGCAGGCAGAGGAGTGGCACATTTGCCCTACGTAACACTAAAGTCATAAAATTCCACGCATGCACTGTTCAGTCAGCAATGTGATTTCAGCGTGGATGGAGCTCTCTCCCAGCTCTCTCTCCAAGCCAAACAGAAAGTTAACAGTCCAGCTGTATTTCCGTTCTGTCCCCATAGACAAACAATAACATTTAACAGAGCTCACAAACCAACATAAACATCGAACACACATACACAGTTTAAGAGGCTTATCCCATTCCTATGGACCACTCAGGTCACATGTAGCATGTAGCATGTAGCATGTAGCATGTTTCCTCCATTGCGCCGTATTTTTTTTGGCCTAATTGTATAAATTTAACTTAGTTCCTGGCCGTATTCCTTCTATTCTTCAATAGTTATACATTCCCCCCTTTTGCGTTGATTTCAGCGCAAACAAATTTAAAATTTAGAACAGACCCTTATCCCACAGCATAGAATTAGCAACGCACACATGAGTTTTTTAACGGTACATCTCTCCAGCGAACATTCACATAGCCTCCGAATTAACAAGTGCCCAAAGTAGTGAGTAAACTCACCCTTATCTGCCGGACTTTGGAGCGAGAGTCAGCTCGGCGCCCATGAATGGAAAACTGGAGAGACGCATCATGACCAATCACTCGTCGCCATTTTCTGTTGTTTCTGCTCGTTTGCTACTCATGCTGTGAGAACAAGGAGATCCGCTGACACAGTACTTTGGTTAAATGGCTTTATTCATACCAAAGTATTTCAGCGTCAATTTGCAGATACTTGCAAGCATCTGGAGAACAGCGGACCCAAAAAGAATATGTTGCTCTGACCTCCCTCGTCCCAAACCATAGTATATATCCTATGTAATCTGATATGGGTGTTTTCCCCTACAGACCAATCCAAGGAGTTCACACAACAGACTTCCTCTGTTTTAGGGTGCCCTTCTAAAACTGCTCTTCCAGATGTCTCCCTGGGCTAAAATCAACATTCTCTAAGCTACCATTTGTAAACATTAACAAAGTCATAAATTCCTTAGATACCCCACCACCATTCGCAAACGTTAACAAAGTCCAATTGTTCAGACACCACATTCCCCCCTCCGAGACTAATTAAGTCTCGAAAACCAAAAAGAATAGGATTATGACAAATAACAATTTCTCTCTTATTGAGCAACTTTAACAATAAACCAAAAACAAATTTTTCTCTGGAGTGTAAATATATTTCTATGAAATATGAACAAATCTGTGTGAGAGCGAAAAACCTGTCTGGCAACTTTCTTTCCAAATATCCATCAATAAATCAAGACAGTACAATTTTCTCACGGCCCTTCTGCCCCAGGCAACCACCTAAGTACTCCAGATCAATTCATACATCTTTATCAATGCATTTTAAACTATGATGCACTTTGAATACACATGAAAGCCTCAGCAAACAAAATACAATCAAAAATGTCCACATTCAGGCTGGTCGACCCATCGGACCCTCCTGTGGATCCTCTCTGTCCCTGCATAGACCCCATGTCCCTAAGCATCCACGAAATAAACAAAAACATCTGAGATCCCCACATGTACCAAATAACAGCAAACATCATTTTTCAAAAATTTATACAGAAAGAATATGACACAAATTATGTAATACACATGCAAATATGTCTATATATCATTGCAGACACTGGAATGTAGTCCACTACACTTCATCTCCTCAGCAGTGTCGACTTCCAATGCATCGTTGATGATGGAATCTGAACGTTTCCACACCTTCCTTGTTCCACTTCCTCCAGTCCATTCATATTGTCCTTTCATATTGTCCATGTTTGAGTATTTGAATCCCCTCTACACATTCCCCCATATGCTTCTGGAAGAAAAGAAAAGACCAAACAGTATATTTTGCAAAACAACACATTCAAATTAAAACATCAATATCAACTAAAAATTATAAATATTATATATAAAATGGTATATAAATGATATATAAATAAATCACCTTCCATTTCCCCCCTTTGATTCATAACAAAATACTAAAATCACACTAATATTGAAAATCCTGTGAAAAATTATCGGATATTCAAAATGGATATCTATCCATCAATACTCCATTCAGTCCCACTTGTTCATCTTCATCTAGATCAGTAACAGTTAACAACGGCATCTGAGTGTTTTCTCCAGGCATCACAACTCCAACCCATCTCAAAATCATAGCCTTCGCAAAAGTCAATAACAGAGTACAAAAGCAAAACATCACACACAGCGCTATCAGAGCTGCTACTAAAATCTGAACTATCACTGCTCCCACTGGCCCTAACTGATCTTGCAACCAAACCTTCGCTGAACATCCAGCTCCTTCAGATCTACCAAACGCATCCCTTATATTCTTCAATGCATCTATAACACTAGTGATGTTATCGGAACTATCTGGGATCAAAGTATAACCTTGTTTTGCTAAAATATAGTCAAGAGCCATGTCATGTTTCAACAGTGTCAGTCTGTGACCTCTTTGAGTATTTGACAGAAGGTTAAACCCTCTTATCGTTTCATTTGCAAAACCCTGCAAGGTATAGGTAATATTATCAATGTGATCTGCCAAAAATGTTACACCATACCATGGAAAAAGTCCCAATCCCCACTTCTCTCCTAGATTTATCCTCCAATGGTAGGCTTCAAGACTATCAAATGTTGCCATGTCCCTTTTCACCCTATTTCCAAACCTAGATTCAGATTTATCTGTGTCCGGTGCTGCCCCTCTTTTAATGGTAAAAACCTCATATGGAAGCTCCAACATCGACATGTAACAACATCCTGTCCATCCATAGGGTAAGAATATATATGCTTTATCACCACAAACCCACCAAATATCTCTAAAATTCCCAATAGTCACATTACTAGGCAAAAGCTGATCTTTCACCATCAAAGTCCTGCTCTTCTTACTAACAGGAACAGAAAAAGTTACATTATATTTCTCATTACTAACCTTATGTTCATGCTTACCCCAAGTCATCATATAATCATCACAATCTGATATTCCCATAAACATACCCTTTCCATCATATGTTTTATTTGAACAAAAACAGCTTTTAGCCCTTACCGGTTTCACCTCCAATGCTTCAGGATTCGCTGTTAACTGATTTTCCTTCCCATCTAACAAATTCACATAGGGTAATTCATTTAACCAAGAACACTTAAACCTAGGTTTAAACAAATGCTTCGACAACGACATTATTGTATCTGTTAATGATTGTTGCTGATACAACAGCCATGATAAAGCATAAGATTGACACGTACTTGATAGAGGTTGAGCGACCGTCTCTAAAATAGAACCCCATGTGCCTGGTGCTGGAATTCTCAACAGACATGGACCCTCCAGAAAGAAAGACCTATAATCCAGCAACACTACAGCACTCCCAAATCAATTGCCCAATAAGCACCCAATGACCTTAATTTTACAGAATAATGTCAGTACTCGATTTCCAACACAACTCCAATCAAACGAACTCATGCACAAAAACTCCAAAATGCAATTCCTAATTACATCAATTGATCAGTCTGTTGCCAAGTTCTTGTCAAATTGCCATAACATCAAATATGCTTGGTACACAAAATATCCTGTATGGGAAGGTATTTTGTAAATAGAACAGTACTGGCCTTAATTTGACGAGATCCGGCGCACACCTCTGTCGCGTGATGTCATGACGTCAGCACTTCCTCTCTCTCACTGTCTCCTCCTTCCTATCATCTCTCATATGACAGAAGAAGAAAGAACAGACAAGAATTTAGTATTTTATGTACTCACTGAGTTATTTCAATCATTCAATATTCCACCGTTCACATTCGCTCTAAGAAATAAGCAAACTTAACTCAGGACTAGTATAAATAGCTCAATAACATTTTATTTTATTTATTTTATTATTTTTATTTTTAATCCGTCAACATCTCTCTCATCTATCAATTCAAATAATCAAATCATTTCATTGTTAAACAGCCGATTTAACAAACAGACCATTCCATTTGTGTTCAAATCTCTCTCTGTCTCTCTGTCTGCTTCTGAGTCTGCGTCTCCCAGCAGCTCCGTGCAGGCAGAGGAGTGGCACATTTGCCCTACGTAACTCTAAAGTCATAAAATTCCACGCATGCGCTGTTCAGTCAGCAATGCGATTTCAGCGTGGATGGAGCTCTCTCCCAGCTCTCTCTCCAAGCCAAACAGAAAGTTAACAGTCCAGCTGTATTTCCGTTCTGTCGCCATAGACAAACAATAACATTTAACAGAGCTCACAAACCAACATAAACATCGAACACACATACACAGTTTAAGAGGCTTATCCCATTCCTATGGACCACTCAGGTCACATGTAGCATGTAGCATGTAGCATGTAGCATGTTTCCTCCATTGCGCCGTATTTTTTTTGGCCTAATTGTATAAATTTAACTTAGTTCCTGGCCGTATTCCTTCTATTCTTCAATAGTTATACATGCCCCCCTTTTGCGTTGATTTCAGCGCAAACAAATTTAAAATTTAGAACAGACCCTTATCCCACAGCATAGAATTAGCAACGCACACATGAGTTTTTTAACGGTACATCTCTCCAGCGAACATTCACATAGCCTCCGAATTAACAAGTGCCCAAAGTAGTGAGTAAACTCACCCTTATCTGCCGGACTTTGGAGCGAGAGTCAGCTCGGCGCCCATGAATGGAAAACTGGAGAGACGCATCATGACCAATCACTCGTCGCCATTTTCTGTTGTTTCTGCTCGTTTGCTACTCATGCTGTGAGAACAAGGAGATCCGCTGACACAGTACTTTGGTTAAATGGCTTTATTCATACCAAAGTATTTCAGCGTCGATTTGCAGATACTTGCAAGCATCTGGAGAACAGCGGACCCAAAAAGAATATGTTGCTCTGACCTCCCTCGTCCCAAACCATAGTATATATCCTATGTAATCTGATATGGGTGTTTTCCCCTACAGACCAATCCAAGGAGTTCACACAACAGACTTCCTCTGTTTTAGGGTGCCCTTCTAAAACTGCTCTTCCAGATGTCTCCCTGGGCTAAAATCAACATTCTCTAAGCTACCATTTGTAAACATTAACAAAGTCATAAATTCCTTAGATACCCCACCACCATTCGCAAACGCTAACAAAGTCCAATTGTTCAGACACCACAGTTCCTAGGTTAGAGCCCTTAACATGGAACAAATGAAATAATGAATCTTAAAATGTGAGTTGTTAGAATATATAAAGGGTAACAGTTTCTATGAACTACATATGTATAATTATTTTAATGACCTTTATGATGCCTTATAATACACTTACTTGTTTAAATTAAGCAATAAGGCCTGAGGAGGTGTGGTATATAGCCAATTTACAGTACCACAGCTAAAAGCTGTTCTTAGGCAAGACGCAACGCGGATTGAGAATTATGGAACACTTTCAAAAATCAAATCACATTTTATTGGTCGCATACACATATTTAGCAGATGTTATTGTGGGTGTAGCGAAATGCTTGTGTTCCTGGCTCCAACAGTGCAGTAATAACTTACAATACACACTAATCTAAAAAGTAAAGGAATGGAATTAAGAAATATGAAAAGATTAAGATGAGCAATGTTAGAGTCCGGAGTGTGTGTGTGTGTATATATATATATATATATACATATTGATCAGTGTGTTTTTCTGTAACACACTTGGTATCACAATTCTTGAACCCTTAAACAGAATTCCATCAAGTCCAGATAGCTCATCCCTGTATTGACCATAAAGGTATGGTATAGCTTATACAGACTACCTACATGTTATGGCTTGAATCACCTTTTGCAAACACTCATCTTCTGCAATAGCACGTGAAATAACTGTCCACATTTCATCTGAGACTGGGCAACTCTTTCTGATAAGGTTTACATCCTGCTCATATATCTAGTTTGGTTCTGAGCTGTCAAAAGCTCTGGACAATGTGTCTGCCACTAACAATTCTTTCCCTGGCCTGTACTCGAGTTGCAAGTCATATTTCTGAAGTTTTAGAAACAGTCTCTGTTCTCTTGGTGCTGTGTATGTTAGACCCTTCTTTGCAATAGTAACTTAAGGTTGATGATCTGTTTCAGCCCACACTGTTTTACCACAGATAAACACACTGAATTTCTCACATGCATATGACAGTGCCAATGCCTCTTTCTCAATCTGAGCATAGTTACACTCAGAAGTTGTCAGAGCCCTGGAGGCATATGCAACAGGGCGCCATCTAGTGCCATACTGCTGTAACAACACTGCACCTAAACCTACTTTAGAGGCATCTGCTGAGATTTAGGTTTTGAGCTTTTTATCATAGAACCAAAGTACTGGAGCGTGCATGATCAATGCCTTGAGCTCCTCAAACTCTTTCTGGTGATTACTGTTCCAACACCAACCTGTAGTTTTACACAGTAGACTTCTCATCTGACTAGTGGGAGTTGCCAGATTAGGTTCAAATTAGCCCACATAGTTAACCAGCCCTTAGAACCTTTGTATGTCCTCTTGATCGGTAGGCAGTGGCATGTTCTTGATGGCGGTCACTTTGCTCTGGTCTATCTGAACACCTTCACATGTTAGTTTTTCACGCAAGAAGGTTATTTCTGTCTTTCTGAATTCCCATTTGTCTGCGTTTAGCTTTAGCCCATTATCTCTGGCTAGATCAAGTGCTGCTTTCAACCTGGTGTTGTGCTCTTCAAGAGTCTGAGCCCATATTAGCACATCATCAATGGACACTGTGGTGCCTGACACACTCTCAGATATCTGTTCGACTGTCCTATGAAAGACTTCTGGTGCTGAAGTGAGACCAAACGGGAGCCTTTTAAATGACTAGCTACCAAAAGGAGGATTGAAAGTACAAAGCCTTGTACTCTCCTTGTCTAGACTGATCTTCCAAAACCCTGATGAGGCGTCTAGCTTTGAGAAGTATATAGCCCCTGCTATGTCCCAGAATATCTCCCCTCTGGTAGGCAGCTGAAAGTGTTCCCTTTTTACATGCTTGTTTAGCTCTTTTGGATCCATACACAGTCTGAGCGAGCCGTCTTCCTTCTCAACTATTACTAGTGAGTGGACCCATTCAGTAGGCTCTTCTATTTTGTTAAGGATATCTAAGGACTCTAGCCTCAGCAGCTCTGCTTTTAGCTAGTCTCTTGGTGATAATGGTACCTTTCTAGGTGCATGGATCACTGGTCTATTTGGCTGAACTAACTCCATTTTATACTGCACCTTGAGTTTTCCTATTCCCTGAAAAACATCAGCATATGCATCCTCAACATTAGTCATTTCACCATATGAACCCATTTCACTAGACCCAGTCAGTTACATGACTTTAACCCAATGATGGGTGTTGTTTCTCCCTTTACTATGACAAACGGAACCTTGTGAGATTCATCATCTACCTCCAGCACCAACCTGCATGTCCCTGAAGACCACTGGTTTTACCTGTAACCGTAACAATTCAGTCTCTGGAATGATGTTGACCTGTGCTCCAGTGTCAAGTTTGAACACAATATCAGTTCCATTAGTCTTGTAGGTAGCAGTCCTCGTCTAGTCCTGCAAGTGCGACTGTTCCCACAAAGAGGTCACCAAAAGACCCATCACTGTACTCGTTGTCACCACTGTTGTCCTGGTCATCGTTGACACAATGTACTGTATTTTGTTGTCTCAGCTGCCTGCATTTGAGTGAGAAGTGGTGCTTCATGCCACAGATATAACACTCTTTTCTATATGCTGGGCACTGGCAAGGTCTGTGCTCTCCTCCACAGCTGCTGCAGGAGCGCTGGTTCCCTGAAGTGGGCTGCTGTCCTTTGAAGTTAGCCGTTTAGCTGTAGCTCTTCCTTCGCTAACGTACTCCACTTTGCATACGGTGTCACTAAGAACACCGCTGTCCATTGGCCGTATGCGACTCTGAGTCACCTCTCTAGCTTGACACATTTGTGTCGCTCTTTCTAGTGTCAATTCATTCTCACCAAATAACTTCTCTCAGCCCCTTGTCTCTCACCCCCATAACAATTCTCTCATATCAGAAAGTCTGCAATTTGACTGAAATTACACCACTGACATTTCAGATTCAAGTCCATAATAATTTATTCTGGGAGTTCAAAAAGACAGAAATTTGACTTTTACCAGTTCATAATCTGCTTGCTCTTCATCCATTAGCTGAAAGCTGTTGTAGACATCAATAGTGTCCTAGACTGTGAGAAACAGTGCGACCTTCTGTGCGTCGTCTTTTCCAGCCGCTCCTATCGCCGTCAGATAGAGGGTGAAACGCTGCTTGAACCGCTTCCATTGCTCTTCAACGTTGCCGTTCAGTTTCAGTTCTGTTGGAGGCTTTAGCTGCTCCATGTCGTTAGCCAGCTAGCACTGCAAAACGACTAGCTACATGCACTGCACGCTCCGTTAGCTCCGGCGTGGTTATTTTTACCTCAGTCTCGTTAGCCCAGTGGCTAGTTAGCTAACGTTAGTCAAGTTAGCTAGCTAGTTGACGTGAAGCCTCTTGGCGGCGTTCAGCATTTTCGACCAAAACTCGATGATGGATGAGTCAAATCGAGTTATTTCACTCCTGGTACCATGTTGTATCTTCTTGTCTAAGAAATACTAAAGAAAACAACTGTTCTTTAAAACATAAGTACTTCTTTATTCAAGTTAACCGGAGCCGTACAAGTATCGTGCATTAAGCTGAGATCTCCCACTCTTTGTTTGAATGTTCAATGACGAGACAGAGGCATTGATGCGAGTAACCAGTCTTGTTCAGTATATTGCAATACATCCAGGTATCTCAAGTACACCGGTAAAACACTGGAGTTACAGTAATTAACATTTACCAACAGATGGCATCATTGTGCCATCTTCCACCCATAACATCTTCCCTTTTATAAAATAGGACACGAACTGTCAATTCACTAACAAAACAAACCTAGTAGTAATTTCCAACATGAACAGTTTACTATTTTTTTTTTTCTTCAGTTAACCACTTAACACATTTTGATACTCTCTTCACTTTTATCTCTGTCTGTCAACAATCCCTAATGGGAAACCTACAGATTAAGTATTTTTGGTGGCTGGGACAGACGCCCGCAGTGTGAAAAGACAGTGGGCTTGTCTGCGTGGACTGCGGGCTCCCGCACAGGCATGTCACCTGACTGTCTAAGGGGAGTATTGATGGGCGAGGGAGTGGCCGACCTGTGATCCCCTGGCACTTCGCCCAGTGCCTCAGGCCCCATGTGACTTGCTGGGGTTCCGTCTTTTGTCATGCGACCCCTATGACCATCAGAGTTCTGAGTAGATGCTGGCTCAGCAATCCGAAGGTCAACCCTGTTACGACGGTACAGTGATCCATTCACTTCGACCAAGTAGGAGCGTGGTGCCACTTTCTGTACACAGGATCCGAGTCTCCAGAGGCCCGTCCGGTCCCCCTGGTAGTGGCTTCATTCGCACTGTTTCACCCACCCTGAGCTCAGGTAAGTCTTTTGCTGATTTGTCGTAGATTAACTTGGAGACCTGTCTTCTGTGACGTAGCTTCACCAGCACGTCTGTCACCACACATGACTCCAGGAGAGTGCTTGCTACTGGCAGAGCTGCTTTTAAACGCCGTGCCATGAGGCGCTGGGCCGGGCTGCTAATCATGGCTTCTGTCGGGGTATTGCGCCACTGCAGGATTGCTGTCCAGGCAATTTTCGGAACTCACTTCCGGAGAATTGGGGTCCATTATCTGAAATTACCCTATCTGGCTGGCCATAGCGGGCAAACTGAGCCTTGCAGCGTTTGATCATTGTCTCTGCTGAGAGGTCGGGGAGGAGGTCAATCTCCCAGAAGTCTGAGTAATGATCAACTACCAGCAGAAAGTCTTTGCCACTGTGCTGGAAGAGATCTAGACTTACTATCTGCCAGGGGCGCATTGTTGTTCAATGGCATATTCATTGCAGATTGTGCATTTACTGACATAGTCTTTGATTTCACTCTGCATTCCTGGCCAATACAGTGTGTCACGTGCTTGTCTGTAACAGGCCTCACCTCCAATGTGACTTGAATGCACGCGTGCCAACATCTCAGGGCGCAGAGACCGGGGAATAACGACTCTCTGACCCTTGAATATTACTCCGTTTTGAACACTGAGCTCTTCTTTGACTGGCCAATATTCTCTGGTGGCTAAAGCAGTTTCTTCCTTGCAGTCGGGCCAGCCCATCAGAATCACAGACCTCAATGCCTGGAGTTGCTCGTCCCTGTCTGTGTGCTGTCTGATTTGTATAAGGCGCTGGTCCGTAACATTGAGGTAGTCAGCCTGGTTGATGTGTTCAACATCCACTTGCTCTGTTTGTAAGCTGCACACTGTGTGTTGTTCATGCATGGAGCGTGTGTGAGTGCCTGATGCAGTAGCCCTGCTGAGCGTGTCACTCACATACATCTCTGGCCCTGGCTTATACACCACCTTGAGGTTGTAGTTTTGTAGGGCCAGTAGCATGGTCTGCAGTCATTTCGGGGCATTCAGGAGAGGCTTGCTGAATATAGCAATAAGGGGCTTGTGATCTGTCTCTGCGGTAATATTGTCACGCCCGTACAGGTAGTGGTGGAAGCGTTGGCATGCAAACACAATGCTGAGGCACTCCTTCTCTATCTGGGCATAGTTCTGCTCTGTTGGAGTGAGTGCCCTAGAGGCGAATGCCACAGGCTGGCCCTCTTGCATGAGGCAACAGCCCAGTCCATACTGGCTTGAGTCACTCTGAATCGTGACAGGTTTTGACACATCGTAGTATCGCAGTACAGGTGTCTGGGTGACCAGTTGTTTTATTTCCCTCACCGCTGTGTCATGTTTTGGGAGCCAATGCCAGATGGTGTCCTTGTCCATGAGCCTCCTTAGTGGTTCACACACTTCAGAGAGCCGCGGTAGGAACTTGGCCAGGTAGGTGACGAATCCGACGAAGCGCTGCACTGCCTTCACGTCAGATGGGTGGGGCATATCCAAGACAGCCTTCACTTTTTCTGGATCCGGCTTCAATCCGGTGGAGGACAAGATGTGCCCATGAAAGCAAACCTCTGGCACTTTAAACTGAAGCTTTTTTATGCTTAGCCTTAGCTTGACCTGTCTGCATCTGACCATCAGGGCCAGCAGCTTGGCGTCATGGTCACATTCTGCCTCCTCATCACTGTCCCCACAGCCCACTACGAGGATGTCATCTCCTATGGGTTCCACGCCACTGAGTCCCATCAACAGCTCGTGCTGTTTCCGCTGATACACCTCTGGAGCCACGGAGACACCAAACGGGAGCTTCAACCACCTCTTCCTGCCCCAGGGTGTCCAAAAGGTGGTCATGTAGCGGCTGGGCTCGTCAAGCTTGCACTGCAGGAAGGCATCTCTGGCGTCCACGAGCGTGAAGACTCTGGCCTTTGGGAGCTTGTAAAGAACATCCTCCAACGTGGGCAAAATGTAATGTGAACGTCTCAGAACCCGGTTGAGGTGTTTAGGATCAATGCATATCCGTAGCTTGTCTGGTTTCTTGACGATAACCATATTACTTATCCAGTCTGTAGGCTCGGTGACGGATATGATGTGGCCATCTGCTTCGTATTTGTCAAGCTGAGCCTTCGTAGCTGCTTTCATGGCCACTGGTACATTGCGGGGTGCACACTGGACAGGCTGGATTGCTGCGTCCAACTCAAAGTGGACTTCGCCGGGAACTGACTCGACCGGTGTGTTGAAGACATCATGGTACTTGCTTAGGAGTGTCTCCTTGGTCAGGGGCCCAGCCTGGACTTTGTCCATAATGTTAAGATCAGCTGGGATGGTGAAGTTAATAAGCCCAAGGTGCTCGCATGTAGAACCTGACAGTAATGGCTGATGACTAGCCTCAACTATTTCAAACTCAAGAGTGTGTTTCTGGCCACGTAAAACACACTCTGTCACAAACAGGCCTAAAGAGGTCATGAACTGGCCTGAATACAGTTTCAGCTTGGTGCTACTCTGTGTGAGTTTGTCTCTGGGCGCGAGCCTCCTTTTATCTTTAAGGCTCATAATGTTACATGTGGCCCCTGAATCTAGCTGGCATTGCTGTGGTTTATTATTAAGTAGCAGAGTGACAAACAATTTTTTTCCTTTTGCCCTTACTGCCCCTATGCACTCGCTAGCATATACATCCTCTGTGCTGTTGTTCCCTTCATCTGTGTTTTATTTCAATGGAGTGCACTCCATTTCTCTTGCTTTTCATGCAGGCCCTTGCGAAGTGATTGGCTGTACCACAGGATTTGCATATTTTTCCATAGGCTGGGCAGTGTTCTTTTCCTCGTCCATGAAAAATGCCACAATATCGGCATGCATTGGGGTTGTCTACTGCAGAGTTGGCTGTAGTATTAGCATTAGCTGTGGCAAAAGGGAATTTCTTTACTGGCTGCCTGAATGTAGCATTGACATTGTCCATATGTTGCCTTTCTAGCTCCATGGACCGTGTCCGTATATCCGTAAGCTCTGCTGCACGGCATGTCTCCACTGCCAAGACCAGTGTCAGGTCACGTTCTCTCAGCAAACGTCTTCGGGTGACCTCATCAGTAATGCCAAGCACTATCTTATCTCTGATCAGTTCATCTCTTAAAGCACCATAGTCACATGTAGCTGCCTTTTCCCTTAGCCTAGTGACAAAGCTGTCAATGGACTCCCCGTCCTCCTGTTTGCAACAACCGAAAACATAACGCTCGTAGATAACGTTCTTTGCTGGCTTAAATTAAAGTTGGAGAGCATCAAGAATAGCTGTAGCGTTACCTTGCTGAGCTGCTGTTCGGTACAGGTTGTGTTTGTATACATGTCGGCATTCAACTCCCATTATAGTCCTCAAAGTGGCAGCCACTACCTCATCGTCCTTTTCCCGAATTCCCGTTGCTAGTGCATAGTCCTCCCATTCACCTCTAAACGTATCCCAGTTTGTGCTCCAATCTCCGCTGCGCTTCATAACGGCGGGAGGGGGAATGTTCGCTGCCATGTCTAAACGGTGCTAACAACACTGAAGCTAACTAGCAAACTCAATCTAGCTGAGGACAATTCCGTCAACGTTTTACTCAACTAAGCTTTTTTTTTTTTTTGTAAACCAGAACAGGTGACTCTAATTTGCGGAAAGCATGGTTAGTTATCCGACTCTGACACCATGTTTGAATGTTCAATGACGAGACAGAGGCATTGATGCGAGTAACCAGTCTTGTTCAGTATGTTGCAATACATCCGGGTATCTCAAGTACACCGGTAAAACACTGGAGTTGCAGTAATTAACATTTACCAACAGATGGCATCATTGTGCCATCTTCCACCCATAACACTCTTCTGCGCCGGCTTCGTGTCCGATACAGTATGCCACAGAGGCAGGGTTGCCAGGTGAAGCTACATTTCTAACCCAATGACAACTCAAAACCCGTACAAAAGGCTGAAAACTAGCCCCATTTTTTTTTTTCACAGCAAGAGAGGACTTGCCATAATTATACAATAAACCCTTTTTCCATAATGTTATCAAGCCAATTAAGAAGGAATATCATAGTAACTTGTAACGGCTTTAGAAGCTAAATTCAAGTTTCCTCAAAATAATAATTATTGCAAGCTATGACATAACATAATAAAGGAATTTGAATATGTGGCAAGAGAAAATATAATTCGCCCTAATTAAAATCGCCAGATCATTTTCCATCAATGGATGTTGATTTAACTCGTTTAACTGCTATGATTAAGCAATAAGGCACAATGGGGTATGGGACCCCGGGGTGCCTTATTACTATTATAAACTGGTTACCAATCATTGATTTAAATATTAATAATATGTATTTGAACTAAATATGCTTGTCAACAACAGCCAGTGTTTATTTTTTAGAATTTGTTTTACCTATAGCCTAATCTGACTACTGTTACCATCAATCTAATGCATTCTAACAACTGATCGGCTTTGATAATTTCTAAT
Organism: Coregonus lavaretus; assembly: GCF_964263955.1. Lineage (NCBI taxonomy): Eukaryota > Metazoa > Chordata > Actinopteri > Salmoniformes > Salmonidae > Coregonus > Coregonus lavaretus. The sequence continues at coordinate 123,736 of NW_028156145.1, read as the reverse complement.
TTAATTAACTAAAAATGTCCATTAATAATTGCATAATAACACAAGTCTACAACAACAACAAACTGAAGTTATAGGCTACTTATTAAATAGGTTTTTCAGCTCCAGCTCCAGGTAGGCTACACAATTGGCATTAATTGAGTGATATCGTAATTTCAACATATTTATTGTATCAAATGGTAGCCTATAATAGCATATACATTACTAGGCTACTTGATGGCCAACAGAGGCAAATGTATCATTCTCCTCATTTAATGTCAGTTTCATTGAGGATTTTTCCCCATAAAAAGAACCACGCGAAGGAGTTCCATAACTTCCATTTCAAAGTTCCACTCTGGCAGCCCCCGAGACCCAAGAACTGAGCATGCATAAAGCGCTTCACTTGATACTGTTTTCTTTAAGCAGTCAACATTAGAATGCAGTTTAAACCACCTCAGAGTCGTTTTACAGTGCTTTGTCTCCATTATTTATTGACGTACATCAGTTGTAGCGTATTCATATGTTTAATTGAAAAAGGGTTGGAATTAGGTGTCTCCATAATGAGAACCTAAATATCCTACCTACAACTGGTAAAAAGTTCTAACAACGTGCGTAATGCTCTCGTTCCTCTGGCTCACGTGACTCAGCCAATAGCTGTTGTGCTCTCTCAATACACTCTCCTTCGGCCCTCCGCATCACTCAGAGAAACAATGAAGAGAAATTATAGATAAAACCTATCGGTGCTCATCGGCCATTGGACATAAACATTACACAACAAGTTGGAAATCGCAAATTCAACAATGAGTGGTTTGGAAGGAATCAGTGGCTAACTGCAAGCATTGCAAATCAATCATTAGCCTGATATTCAGTGGTGGCTGTGTGGTCCCAAGTCTTAGATTAAGGGTCTCTTTTCCTAGTTTAAAATGCTAAACATTCAACATTGGCCATGCTGTCAATGAAGCATTATTTGTGCTTTGGGATGGACCACAGGAATTATTTGCTAGGATAATAATTGCTTGTCAATGAATTAAATGTAATACAATGGCAATCCGGGTTATATGTTAAAATCCTACGCGTGAACTGCCGACATTATTACGCATATTAATTTAAAAGAAAAAAAAGAAAAATAATGATGGAAAATAGGATATGCATATTTTTTTTTAAATAGTTATATATATATATATATAGAGGTGACAGCATTGGAAATGCTTTTGGCGGTTAATCTGCTTCTGTTTTGTGGGTGGCACTGTGTGCTGTTTTCGATGGATGGGTCCTGGCCTCTCGGGGCCGTAGGGATCCGGAGGGACGTGGGTGGGATGCTGATCACTGGGATGACGGCTCAACTTGGGATGGGGAGGGGCTTTAGCGGGGGAATTAGTGGAGAACAATTGAAGGGTTACTCCGTAGCAATGCAAATATCACGGTACAGCTATATGGACACTCAATCATTACGGTATTTTTTATTGGTAAATTAACAAACATATATAATGATACATAGACTTGAAACTTGTATCTCATTATGGTGTATGGTGAAATAAGTATAGCCAGTTATAATTGTAATGGCTTAGCTGATAATAACAAAAGAAGAACAATATTTACATGGCTCAAAGAGAAGGAATATAATATCTATTGTATACAGGAAACTCATTCAACAATTCGAGATGAAGTTGTGTGGAAAAAATAATGGGGAGGGGAAATATACTTCTCCCATGGGCAAAGAAATTCAAAAGGGGTGATGATATTAATTAATAATAATTTCGATCCGAATGTGCAAATTGTCCAAATAGATACGCAAGGTAGATGGATTATTTTAAATATGTTATTGGACCATAAACAGATATGTCTCATTAACCTTTACGGACCAAATAATGATGATCCACAATTCTTTGACAATATATATAATAAATTATCAACCCTGCAAGCAATTCAAGACAATATTATTATGGTGGGTGATTATAATACTGTTTTAAATAGCTCAATGGACCGTAAAGGAAATCACACCACAAACAATCACCCACATGCTCTTAAGGAAATCGTGAACGTCATGGATACATTAGAACTAGTAGATATAAGGAGGCTTAAATATCCTGATCTAGTGAGATATACATGGCGGAGACTCAATCATCTAGTTGTCTTGACTTCTTTCTTATGTCATTCTTGTTGGCACCAAAAGTAAAAAAAAGTGTTGATAGGCGACAGAATGCGGTCGGACCATCATATAATAGGCATATACATTACTCTTACTGAATTTCCACGTGGGCGAGGATATTGGAAATTTAATCAAAGCCTATTGGATGATAATTTATTTATAATTAGATCAAAGGAATTTATAACAGATTTTTTCCAACATAACATAGGTACAGCGAATCCCCTTATTGTATGGGACACCTTTAAATGTGCCTTTAGAGGCCATGCAATTCAGTACTCATCTCGAAAACAAAAGCAATTTAGGTCAAAAGAGTTTATACTAACAAAGGAAATAGAAAGTCTAACAGAACAGATAGATGGCAAAAAAAACTGTAACATAGAGGCTCAGAATAAATTACAGGAAAAACAAAAAGAAATGGAGAAACTTATTCAAGAAAGATCAAGTGTAATATATTATAAAAAATAAAGCAAACTGGATGGAATATGGGGAAAACTGCACAAAATTATTTTTTAATCTTCAACATAGGAATGCTACCAAAAATAACTTAATGAAACTGGTTACAATTGACGGAGTCACCCATAATTCACCAAATGATATTTTGAAGGAAGAAACAAAGTACTTTAAGCATAAGTTTTCTTTTCAGTCGCCTCCATCTCCTCTAACTGAAGCTAATTGTAGAGATGTATTTTTCTATTGATAATGTCAAATTAACAGCCACACAGAAAGACTCATGTAATAATAATAATAATATGCCATTTAGCAGACGCTTTTATCCAAAGCGACTTACAGTCATGCGTGCATACATTTTTGTGTATGGGTGGTCCCGGGGATCGAACCCACTACCTTGGCGTTACAAGATCCGTGCTCTACCAGCTGAGCTACAGAGGACCACATGTGAAGGTGAAGTTACAGAGGACGAACTTCTGGATGCAATTAAAGACTTTAAGTCTGGAAAAACTCCAGGGTTGGATGGCATACCATACACAGGACTACCGAGTGGTGCAGTGGTCTAAGGCACTGCATTGCAGTGCTAGCTGTGCCACTAGAGATCCTGGTTCGAATCCAGGCTCTGTCGTAGCAGGCTGTGACCGGGAGACCCATGGGGCGGCGCACAATTGGCCCAGCGTCGTCCAGGGTAGGGGAGGGAATGGCCGGCAGGGTTGTGGGTTTGTTTCCCACGGGGGGCCAGTATGAATAAAATAATGTATGCTAAATGTATGTTAACTCACGAACTGTAAGTCGCTCTGGATAAGAGCGTCTGCTAAATGACTAAAATGTAAATGAAATATACTAAGAGGACCGTTATTAGCATGTTTTAACCACTCCTATGTAAATGGTAGATTATCTGACACTCAAGAAGAAGGTCTGATCACATTATTACTGAAACAGGATACAAGTGGAAAATATAAAGATCCAGTCCATTTACAAAATTGGAGGCCCCTTACACTTCAGTGTTGTGATGCAAAAATTCTAGCAAAATGTATAGCGCATAGAATTAAAAAGGTATTGTCGGATATTATTCATTCTAATCAGACAGGTTTTTTACATGGAAGATACATTGGAGATAATATAAGGCAAGTATTGGAAACAATAGAACACTATGGAAAATATGGGAAACCAGGCCTGCCATTCATAGCAGACTTCGAAAAGGCATTTGATAAAGTTCGACTGGAGTTTATATATAAATGCCTGGAGCATTTCAATTGGAGAATCTCTTATAAAATGGGTCAAAATCATGTATAGTAACCCTAGGTGTATAATAGTAAATAATGGCTATTTCTCAGAAAGTTTTAATCTGTCAAGAGGAGTGAAACAAGGTTGTCCACTATCGGCATATCTATTTATTGTGGCCATCGAGATGTTAGCTATTAAAATCAGATCAAATAATAATATCAGAGGATTAGAAATCCAGGGCTTAAAAACAAAGGTGTCATTGTACGCTGATGATTCATTTTTTCTTTTAAATCCACAACTAGAATCCCTCCACAGCCTCATAGAGGATCTAGATACATTTTCTAACCTCTCTGGATTACAACCAAATTATGACAAATGTACTATATTACGTATTGGATCACTAAAAAATACAATTTTTACATTACCATGTAGTTTACCAATAAAATGGTCTGATGGTGATGAGGATATACTCGGAATACATATCCCAAAGGAAATAAATGATCTATAATAATAATAAATAATAATATGCCATTTAGCAGACGCTTTTATTCAAAGCGACTTACAGTCATGCGTGCATACATTTTTGTGTATGGGTGGTCCCGGGGATCGAACCCACTACCTTGGCGTTACAAGCGCCGTGCTCTTGTATACATTTTAATGTATACAAGAGCATTTTAATAGAAAGTTTATAGAAAGTTAGCAAAAATAGATAAGATCTTACTACCATGGAAAGGAAAATACCTGTCAATTTGTGGAAAAATCACCCTGATTAACTCTTTAGTATTATCCCAGTTTACCTATTTGCTTATGGTCTTGCCTACGCCTAGCGAACAGTTTTTTAAATTATATGAGAAAAAAATATTCAATTTTATTTGGAACGACCAGCCAGACAAAATTAAAAGGGCATATTTATATAATGAATATGAATTCGGAGGACAGAAATTATTAAATATTAAAGCATTAGACCTATCACTAAAAGCTTCAGTCATAAAAAAGTTATACTTAAATCCGAATTGGTTCTCAAGCAAATTAGTAAGATTGTCTCACCCAATGTTCAAGAAAGGCCTTTTTCCCTTTATTCAGATTATAACAACACATTTGCAGTTATTTGAAAAGGAAATTATCTCCCAAATATCACTATTTCTAAAACAAGCCATAGAAAGTTGGTTGCAATTTCAATTTAATCCTCCAAAAACGACAGAACAAATAATGCAACAAATATTGTGGTTAAATTCAAATATACTAATTGACAAAAAAAAAAAAGTAATTTGACAGAATGTTTAAAAAAGGTATAATCTTCGTAAATGATATCATCGGTAGGACTGGTGGAGTTATGTCGCAGATGCAGCTAACAAAAACATATGGAAATGTCTGCTCTACCCAAAATTACAACCAAATAATTGCAGCCTTACCGCAAAAGTGGAAGAGGAAAGCGGAAGGGGGAGAAAGTAAGGAACTTGTCTGTCGGCCTTGCATTAAAGAACATAATTGGTTAAGGAAAACCGTGATAAATAAAAAAGTATATCAGTTTCACTTAAGGACCAAAGGAATGACAGCCGTCCCATATAGATTGCAAAATAGTTGGGAAGAGATTTTTGACGTACCGATCCCATGGCATAGTGTTTATGAACTGACACGCAATACGACACCGGATTCAAAAATTTGAATCTTTCAATTTAAATTATTATATTAAATTCTTGCTACCAATAGAATGTTATTTATATGGGGGATACAATCTTCCCAGCTCTGCAGAATTTGCTGTGAAGAGACAGAATCATTAGATCATTTGTTTTGGTTCTGTCCATTTGTAGCTTGTTTTTGGACACAGGTCCAGGAATGGCTAAAGGATTGCAATATTTACCTGGAGCTAACCTTGCAGATAGCATTACTGGGTGATCTGAAAAGTCATAGTCAATCGATCAATAATATAATAATACTTTTAGCAAAAATGTTTATTTTTAATTCACAATCTGTAGAAGCAATGAGAATAGAAAGGTTCAGAACTTTTGTAAAACATCACAGTACGGTTGAAATATATATAAAAAATATATATATACATATAATAGAATTATTGTAAAATGAACTGTGTCCATAAGGTGTAGATAGTAAGTATAGGCCGGAAGTAGAGGCCTGGGCATTGTTGTTCACTAATTTACTCCAAATAGGGAAAGGATGGCGGGGTTGAAAAGTAATAAAGGGGAGTATATATATAAAAAACATGGGAGATTGGAAGTGATGCAGACAATTACATTGATAGAAGATACAATCTATCTGTAATATTAAGCTGATCCACCCCCCTCCATCCCCCCTGGCGGCGTAGTGTGTTACTGATGGTAGGCTTTGTTACTTTGGTCCCAGCTCTCTGCAGGTCATTCACTAGGTCCCCCCGTGTGGTTCTGGGATTTTTGCTCACCGTTCTTGTGACCATTTTGACCCCACGGGGTGAGATCTTGCGTGGAGCCCCAGATCGAGGGAGATTATCAGTGGTCTTGTATGTCTTCCATTTCCTAATAATTGCTCCCACAGTTGATTTCTTCAAACCAAGCTGCTTACCTATTGCAGATTCAGTCTTCCCAGCCTGGTGCAGGTCTACCATTTTGTTTCTGGTGTCCTTTGACAGCTCTTTGGTCTTGGCCATATTGGAGTTTGGAGTGTGACTGTTTGAGGTTGTGGACAGGTGTCTTTTATACTGATAACAAGTTCAAACAGGTGCCATTAATACAGGTAACGAGTGAAGGACAGAGGAGCCTCTTAAAGAAGAAGTTACAGGTCTGTGAGAGCCAGAAATCTTGCTTGTTTGTAGGTGACCAAATACTTATTTTCCACCATAATTTGCAAATAAATTCATAAAAAATCCTACAATGTGATTTTCTGGATTTTTTTTCTCAATTTGTCTGTTATAGTTGACGTGTACCTATGATAATAATAATAATATGCCATTTAGCAGACGCTTTATCCAAAGCGACTTACAGTCATGCGTGCATACATTTTTTTTTGTGTATGGGAGGTCCCGGGGATCGAACCCACTACCTTGGCGTTACAAGCGCCGTGCTCTACCAGCTGAGCTACAGAGGACCACTGATGATGAAAATTACAGGCCTTAAGTGGGAGAACTTGCACAATTGGTGGCTGACTAAATACTTTTTTCCCCCACTGTACATCATGAGAAAAATGCAGTTTAAAGACATTCACCTTTGGATAAAAGTGTCCTACATCAGTCTACAAGGTTTTCATTGTAATCCATTAGGGAGTCACATGATGACTGTGACCCTATGAATAAACCTGTCACGCCCTGGCTCTGGGACTCTGTTATGTTGAGCCAGGGTGTGTAGTTTTTATGTGTTTGTGTTCTAGGTTCGTATTCTAGCTCATGTGTTTCTGTGTTGGCCGGGGTGGTTCTCAATCAGAGAAAACGAGTATCAGCTGTTGCTTGTTGTCTCTGATTGGGAACCAGACTTAAGCAGCCTGTTTTCCACAGTGTATTGTGGGATCTTGTTCCGTGTTGGTTTTGTGTATGTAACCAAGGACTTCACGTATCGTTTTGTTGTTTTGGTTCGTGTGGTGAATCTAATAAAAGTATGTTCACGCATCACGCTGCGCATTGGTCCACTCCATTCGACGATCGTGACAGAAGATCCCACCATAACAGGACCAAGCAGCGTGTTTCGGAGCTAACGCCGGGGGAGGAGATGGAGAAGTTGGCGACAGGCGCCAACAGGGTCGTCGTCGGACAGGCGAGAGGCAACCCCAAGAAATTTTTAGGGGGGGGCACATGGCATGGACGACGGGGCTGCTGGAGGCAGATAAGGGGCGAGTTTGTGGACGAGGAGAGAAGACCACCGGATTACGGGAGCCATTGGTGATTAGAGGGAGGGAAAGTGTAGAGGCACGGCGAGAGGTACTGAAGTGTGTTACCAGTCCGGTCCGGTCCGTTCCTGATCCCCGTATAAGGCCAGTGGTGTGTGTTCCCAGTGTGGTACGGCCTGTTCCTGTCCCTCGCACCAAGCCTATGGTGCGCGTCGCCAGCCCGGCCCGGCTTCTTCCTGCTCCCCGCAACAAGCCTATGGTGCGCGTCGCCAGCCCGGCCCGGCCTGTTCCTGCTCCCCGCACCAAGCCAATGGTGCGCGTCGCCAGCCCGGCCCGGCCTGTTCCTGCTCCCCGCACCAAGCCAATGGTGCGCGTCGCCAGACCGGCCCAGCCTGTTCCTGCTCCCCGCACCAAGCCAATGGTGCGCGTCGCCAGACCGGCCCAGCCTGTTCCTGCTCCCCGCACCAAGCCAATGGTGTGCGTCGCCAGCCCGGCCCGGCCCGTTCCTGCTCCCCGCACCAAGCCAATGGTGCGCGTCGCCAGCCCGGCCCGGCCCGTTCCTGCTCCCCGCACCAAGCCAATGGTACGCGTCGCCAGCCCGGCCCGGCCCATTCCTGCTCCCCGCACCAAGCCAATGGTGCGCGTCGCCAGCCTGGCCCGGCCCGTTCCTGCTCCCTGCACCAAGCCAATGGTGCGCGTCGCCAGCCCGGCCCGGCCCGTTCCTGCTCCCCGCACAAAGCCAATGGTGTGCGTCGCCAGCCCGGCCCGGCCCGTTCCTGCTCCCCGCACCAAGCCAATGGTGCGCGTCGTCAGCCTGGTCCGGCCCGTTCCTGCTCCCCGCACCAAGCCTGTGGTGCGCTTCGTCAGCCCGGTCCGGCCCGTCCCTGCTCCCCGCACCAAGCCTGTGGTGCGCGTCGTCAGCCCGGTCCGGCCCGTCCCTGCTCCCCGCACCAAGCCTGTGGTGCGTGTCGTCAGCCCGGTCCGGCCCGTTCCTGCTCCCCGCACCAAGCCTGTGGTGCGCTTCGTCAGCCCGGTTCGGCCCGTCCCTGCTCCCCGCACCAAGCCTGTGGTGCGCGTCGTCAGCCCGGTCCGGCCCGTTCCTGCTCCCCGCACCAAGCCTGTGGTGCGCGTCGTCAGCCCGGTCCGGCCCGTTCCTGCTCCCCGCACCAAGCCTGTGTGCGCGTCGTCAGTCCGGCACAGCCCGTGCCTGGGTCACCGGTGCCTGGTCAGGTACCGGTCAGCTGCTCCACATCGGAGCCTAAGCAATCCGCTCCACCGATGTCCAGTCCAGCTCCAGCCAGCGGGACCAGACCGGACCAGGGGCGCTACGGGGGGATTGTTGGAGGGTGGTGGTCAAGCCCGGAGCCGGAACCGCCTCCGAGGAGGAATGCCCACCCGGCCCTCCCCTGTTCGGTTTATGTTTAGGCGCGGTCGCAGTCCGCGCCTTTGGGGGGGGGGTACTGTCACGCCCTGGCTCTGGGACTCTGTTATGTTGAGCCAGGGTGTGTAGTTTCTATGTGTTTGTGTTCTAGGTTCGTATTCTAGCTCATCTGTTTCTGTGTTGGCCGGGGTGGTTCTCAATCAGAGGCAACGAGTATCAGCTGTTGCTTGTTGTCTCTGATTGGGAACCAGACTTAAGCAGCCTGTTTTCCACAGTGTATTGTGGGATCTTGTTCCGTGTTGGTTTTGTGTATGTAACCAAGGACTTCACGTATCGTTTTGTTGTTTTGGTTCGTGTGGTGAATCTAATAAAAGTAAGTTCACTCATCACGCTGCGCATTGGTCCACTCCATTCGACGATCGTGACAAAACCTTTTATTCAACATGTTTGGCTTGCAGTATGTTTGGCTTAGAGTCTTGCATAGGCAGTTATCTGGCTGCTGTGGTGATGGTAGTAATACTGGAGGATGTCCTGGGTAAACCCCAGGATGTAGACCACAGTTATCTGACTGCTGTGGTGATGGTAGTAATACTGGAGGATGTCCTGGGTAAACCCCAGGATGTAGACCAGTTATCTAGCTGCTGTGGTGATGGCAGTAATACTGGAGGATGTCCTGGGTAAACCCCAGGATGTAGACCACAGTTATCTAGCTGCTGTGGTGATGGTAGTAATACTGGAGGATGTCCTGGGTAAACCCCAGGATGTAGACCACAGTTATCTAGCTGCTGTGGTGATGGTAGTAATACTGGAGGATGTCCTGGGTAAACCCCAGGATGTAGACCATAGTTATCTAGCTGCTGTGGTGATGGTAGTAATACTGGAGGATGTCCTGGGTAAACCCCAGGATGTAGACCACAGTTATCTAGCTGCTGTGGTGATGGTAGTAATACTGGAGGATGTCCTGGGTAAACCCCAGGATGTAGACCACAGTTATCTAGCTGCTGTGGTGATGGTAGTAATACTGGAGGATGTCCTGGGTAAACCCCAGGATGTAGACCACAGTTATCTAGCTGCTGTGGTGATGGTAGTAATACTGGAGGATGTCCTGGGTAAACCCCAGGATGTAGACCACAGTTATCTAGCTGCTGTGGTGATGGTAGTAATACTGGAGCATGTCCTGGGTAAACCCCAGGATGTAGACCACAGTTATCTAGCTGCTGTGGTGATGGTAGTAATACTGGAGGATGTCCTGGGTAAACCCCAGGTTGTAGACCACAGTTATCTAGCTGCTGTGGTGATGGTAGTAATACTGGAGGATGTCCTGGGTAAACCCCAGGATGTAGACCACAGTTATCTAGCTGCTGTGGTGATGGTAGTAATACTGGAGGATGTCCTGGGTAAACCCCAGGATGTAGACCACAGCATATAGAGTTAGTATTTTGTCAGGCCTTATCTATTCAGATGCATTCACTGAGTATATAAGCTGTAATTTCAATCAAATTGAGATGTATAAAGTCACACATGATACAGCAGCTATGCATCAGCACACTGAACCCTCAACCTCTGATCCCTGATTGAGAGAAGAACCCAACAGTCTGCCTCTAGTTTGACCATCCTCTCCTCCAGTCTGACAACAGGAACTTCCTACCACAACCAATCATCACAACCTCTGAAAGAAAAACACGCCCCTCAAACAAACTCAGACCCGTCAGAGCAAGAACTGAACGATGTCAAAGATCATCCATCCCCCACATGACTCAATTACTGAACGATGTCAAAGATCATCCATCCCCTACATGACTCAATTACTGAACGATGTCAAAGATCATCCATCCCCTACATGACTCAATTACTGAACGATGTCAAAGATCATTGTATTATATTATATGATAATATATTATATCCATAGGCTACACTCAGTATAGTGTTAATGATGACTTTCAGCTAATTATCTTCAGTTTGGTGCCTAGTGAATACGACTCAGGTCTCTATGGAAACATCAATGTAAATTCACCTTAGGTTTTTACTCCTCACTTTCCCTTTCAGGTCTATAGGGTTTTGCTGCCCCCTGCTGGAGACTGGAGCACAAGGCAGTCCCTGGCTTTCTTTGTGCAGCTGGAGGATGAGGCCCTCCTCACCTGTTGTGACGGGTCCAACAAATATCCCCTGGTGAAGGCAGGGTCCTATCTCATCCAACGCTTCAATGACTCCTATGGGAGGCAGTGAGCATTTCCCATGTTAAGCTATGGAATTAATTGTACAGCATTGGATTGGTGTTGGCAGGGTAGAGGGAGTTTACATATACCAGTCATTTCCTTTTAAATCCATGAAGGGAAGTGGACAAGTTCAATCTTAGAAAGGAGATAATAGTTCCACACCCCATGTGTCCTGATAACTACAGGAATGAAACCATATTGAGATTGTTTGCTTTCTATAGTCTCCCGAGTGGCGCAGTGGTCTAAGGCACTGCATCACAGTGATAGCTGTGCCACTAGAGATCTTGGTTCAAATCCAGGCTCTGTCGTAGCCGTCAGCGACCGGGCGGCGCACAATTGGTCCAGGGTAGGGGAGGGAATGGCCGGCAGGGATGTAGCTCAGTTGGTAGAGCATGGTGTTTGCAATGCCAGGGTTGTGGTTTTGATTCCCATGAGGGCCAGTATGAAAAATATATATAATAATAATATAATATGCCATTTAGCGGACGCTTTTATCCAAAGCGACATACAGTCATGTATATATATACATGCACTAACGGTAAGTTGCTCTGGATAAGAGCGTCTGCTAAATGACGTAAATGTGTATGGTTTGAGAGAGAGAACATCAGGTAAAGTTCTGGGGGATGTCAGCTATGAAGTTGTCTAAACACAACTGGAATATAATTTGTTTGTGATTCATTGTTAATGGATTTTCCAATAGGAACACAGGGGGAAAACCTAACACAACAACACACATAACACACAACCAATAAAAACACAAAGGGGGAGGAAACCACTAAAGTCATTACCATATTGTCATTTTCTAATGACAGGGGGAAAACATATAAAATCTAGAAGACTACTTTAGATCTGGTCAGAAGAAGCCAAGTGCACTATGCAGGGAACAGGGAGAGATTTAATAAAAATAATTTGGGACAGAGACAGTAATTCCTGGATGGAAATCTTCATTCTAATGCCAGTGAGCAAATCTCCAATCTCCACCCTATTCCCTATGTAGTGCATTACTTTAGATCTGGTCAGAAGTAGCCTAGTGCACTACGTAGGGAACAGGGTGTCATTTGGGCCAGAGTCAGTAACTCCCCTGGGTATGAATTCTCTCTCTATCTTATCTGTCTTCTATATTATGTTCTCCTCTCCTCCTCTCTTCTCTCCTCTATTCACTCTATTCTATCATCCACACCACATGCCAGCTTCAACACAATCCATTTACAAGTTAAAGACACACCTTGGAATAAATAGCAAAGGAAAACTACTACTAGATGTATTTTTTATTTCCCATCACCATGAATCATATTTAATAACTGAACAGTAGCAGACCTAACTTCATCTGTTCCTGACTCTAGATAGTGGACTAAAAAGACCATCAATCTCCAATGATATTAAAGTACAATTCTGAACATTACTGATATACTGAGTGGCAAGTCAAGATATTATGTTTTTATTGTTTGGTTAATAGCACCACCTGCTGGACAGGTTTAATGTTGCTTGACTGAGCAGTATGGTAGAATAAAAGATGCCAAATTTAGGGCCGGTTTCCCGGACATCTCCATTAAACATGCTTTTTAGTCTAGGACTAGGCTTCACCTGTGTCCGGGAAACCGGCCCATATAGTTTAAGTAGAAAGTAAGTTATTCCAGCTTGTAGTGGGCTGACTAGTCCTTGGGAATTGTCCGTTTGTTCCTGGACCATTTTCCATGCAGCTCCAGGTGACAGAGAACACATCAATTAGGGCCGAGACTACAAGCTGTTCAATGATACTGAGGGAAATTACATAGAGACAGAGGTGGTCCTCTGTAGCTCAGCTGGTAGAGCACGGCGCTTGTAACGCCAAGGTAGTGGGTTCGATCCCCGGGACCACCCATTCACAAAAAAAATGATGCACGCATGACTGTAAGTCGCTTTGGATAAAAGCGTCTGCTAAATGGCATACTATTATTATTATTAGAACCAATTGAGAAACATATCAATGGTTCTGAATGCCAACCAATACACATCAGAAACATACATCGTGAATGTACAAGACAAAAAAATTGCACTTAAATATATATGAATACAGATTTTAGTTCATAACATCTTCTGAAGATCAAATCAGTCAAATAATTGTACATAAAACAGAGCAGAATGAATCATCACATCTGGGGACCATCACCACCAGCATGGCTAGTATCTATGTGGACCCTACTACAGTTTAACCAGCTCAGCTATAGACTACACGAGCATGACTAGTATCTATGTGGACCCTACTACAGTTTAACCAGCTCAGCTATAGACTACACCAGTATGACTAGTATCTATGTGGACCCTACTACAGTTTAACCAGCTCAGCTATAGACTACACCAGCATGACTAATATCTATGTGGACCCCTACTACATTTTAACCAGCTCAGCAGTCCCAGAGAGATAAAACCCAGGATAAAGGGGCTGAGTGAATGTGGTCTGGACTCTGTGGAGGAGGGTCATTGTGTCAGAGACACTGTAGAAGGACAGAGTACCTGCCTTGTGATCCAGGTCCACTCCTACTCTGGAGGACTGAGGGCCTGATACTTTAGTCTCAACATTATTGTGTCTGAACAAATAACCACCTCTATAGTACTCTAAACTCCAGGACTTGTCATTGATTCCAAATCCACCATCTGTCTCTGTTCTGCTGATGTCTTTATATGAGACAGCTGTATCAAACCACTCCCCACTCCACTCCACCTCCCAGTAACAGCGTCCAGACAGACCCTCTCTACACAGAACCTGACAATAGTATGTGAATCTGTCTGGATGAACAGGATATGGTTGGTCTTGGCCTTTATAGGTCACCTTTCTGTTCCCTTCAGACAGAGAGAGGCGTGTGCCTGCTGTGTTTGGGTCCAGTGTGAGCTGACAGGAATCTGGGAGAAGAACAGAGCAGAGACCAATGAGGGGAGTTAGAACAGTAAGTGAAGTCAGATACTGTATCTACCCTGTCTTTGATTAGAGCACAGCAGAGATCAAATCAGAGAAATATGAGGAGTCAGATAGATACCCAGTCTTTGATTGGATCTACTATTGCTATATATTTCTAGAGGGATTGTTAGGAGTGTCAGTAAAAAGAGACTGATAGTTACTTCAAAATAAAGACACTCACATTGTAAGAACTGTTCTCTGGTCTTGGGCTCTGGAGGCAGTACAACATCCACTATATTCACTACAGACACACAAACACATTCACAGAGAGAGGGAATGTTATCATCACACCATATTCCACATGTATATGAATAGTAGGGAACTTTCAATGGTCTAAAGTTGATGTTCTTATTATTGTCAACACACCTGTAGTGGAGATCTTGGTCCATTCTCCTTTAAGGACGTCTTCTAGTTTCTCTCTCAGTTCAGACACAGTCTTCCTTACATCTCCAAAGTACTGAAGAGGACGGACAACGATGCTGGGTAAGTCTGAAGATACACTGGTACTGGAGAGAGACTGATAACTCTGGAGAGAGAGAGAGAGAGAGAGAGAGAGGGAGCAGAACCAAATGATTGAAATGATTGAGAGTTTTAATTTCATATCACATGTATCAAGGCAGTTGAGTTACCTGGAGGAAATGGATGTGATCCTCTGTGTGTGAGAGCTGCTCCAGCTCAGTGCTTCTCTTCCTCAGCTCAGCTATCTCCTGCTCCAGTTGCTCCAGGAGTCCTTCAGCTTGACTCACTTGAGCCTTCTCTTGGGCTCTGATCAGCTCCTTCACCTCAGAGCGCCTTCTCTCAATGGAGCGGATCAGCTCAGTAAAGATCTTATCACTGTTATCCACTGCTGCCTGTGCAGAGCGCTGTTAAGAGAGAGAGAGAGAGAGAGAGAGAGAGAGAGAGAGAGAGACTGACTTGTCTTACTTTAATGAGCCATCCTCATCACACTAACACCCCCTCCTAAAAACACATTGCATGCCACCACAACCGCCACACAATCACATTATCCAGTACCCAACACCACAGTACAATACACCATCCAGCACCACATTCCAACCGTCCATCCAACCCCTCCTCTCCAGCCGTACAGACAGCCCCCCTGAGCCCCCATACCTCCTGAAACATCTCCACACTGTTGATCATTTTGTACAACTCAAACTCAACCCTAAGGCGTCAACAGTAATGGCATTACCCTGGCAACACAGAAAAAACATGATGAACAGTCTGTCATTGCAGAAAACGGACACCCCTCCCCAACTCCCAGGTCAACCTGAGCCAACCAAAACATTGCATTGTGCATTCATATCTTTAAAGAACTCTTGCACTTGCACAATCATTGGTTCAAAAAACAAATGTATTGTGAAATACCAATGAAACGTTAATTTAGATCACCCACACACAAGCAACCGATAGTTTCACTGTGTCATTGTACAAACATTCATTAAATATTGTAGTACAAAATAAGTGATACATGTTTCATTATGGTACTACATGTAAATACATCCCTGTAAAAGTACTGCAGTAGTAGAGAGAATACTACAGACACAGTGGAATCATTGAACAAAGTCTGAAATATATTGATGAAAAACAATACAGTACTGTAAAACATCAAATGCAGTGTTCCTCAACTTGCTTGCTTGTACTGTAAAAAGCAAAACATAGGAGTGATTACTGTACTTCTACATTTTCATCAACTCTGTCTTGTGGATTTGGCCACAGGTTCTCATCTACATCACAATGGATGTTTTCATTAGCCAAACATCTTGGAAAAAACCTTCGGGCATGGCGAATCCAGGCCTGACACTGGTGTGCCGTGACGTCATTGCATGCGTCATCCATGGCCTGGAGAAGAGTGACTTGTTCATGAGGGCGCCTATCATAAACCTTCCATCTCCATGTGGAGAGAAATTCCTCAATCGAGTTAAGGAAAGGAGAGTATGGGGGTAAATACAGGTTGTTAAATTGTGCATGGGCCTGAAACCATGCTTGCACCATATGAGCATGGTGGAACCTGACATTATCCCACACAATGACATAGGTCACACCATCAGCTCTACAGACCTGATCGAGCTCATTGTTATATATCATAGTTGTTTTAAAGACACCTGGTGCCTTTTCAGCATGCGTGCAATGGTCGGCAAACTTATGGATTCCACATTGTTAAACATATCTTCATTGTCTAAGATATGCTGCCGATTTTCTGTAAGGCGAATATCATTTCTGGCCCGAACCAAATCGACCACAGCCTGCTCTTGTTGGTCAGTCAGAATTTTGCCTCTGCCTCCCCTATTTGGCCTAGTCTCAATTCTACAGGGAACATTACAGTAAGAAGACACTTGGTCACATCACCTACTCTGTGATACACATTGGTATGCAGTCATTTGACAATTGAGAGTAGCATAATGTTTAGTGCATGCTGACGACTTACCGGTTCTCATTGCGGAAAGTTCTGATTATTGAGGCCACGGTTGACCTTCTGAGGTTTGGTTGTATCATTGTAGCCGCCTCAGTCATTGTCATGCCATGATTTATGACATGGTCTACAACTATTGCTCGGATTTAATTGGACACTCTTTGCTGTTGCTGCCGCTGTCTTGGTCCGTGGCCTTGTCCTCTACCACGTTCCCCCACACCTCTCAAACGAGGCCCACGAACACCTCTCAGACGTGGTGCTTGTCCCCTGCCATTCCTTTGACCAACACGTCTTCCTCCCACCACTGCTTGACCTCTATTGTGACCTGGATCACCTGCCGGCTCCATGTTACAGTACGTATTGCTATGTTGTTGCAAGTGGATCCCAATCAATTCTTTATATACTCGTTCCACAAAGTGAACTCAATCATCAGTAACGAGTTGGCACAATTGGATAAGCAATTACAACGGCCTGTATCCATACAGTGCAGTACTGTCAATACTGTAAATAGTCTGAAAAGGTGGTACATGGGACCATAGAAACGGTGTCTGATTAAGAATGATGATTAAATATTATATCCATACATAATGTAGTCTAATTGGTTCATGCTCCACGCTAACTGGTGACAATGAATCTCGTTATCTTGAAACTTTCATGATCTAAACATGGAATATTTTTTGTCTGTTTCCATACAACTACGCATTAAGAGTAATGCAACAGTTACTTATCATTTTGAGCAGTTGTATCAATTGATAGTTGGATAATTGTAATGAAATGAATAGACACTCATCTGAAATGTAATGTGTGAATTGCCTTTTGAAATAGCAGTACTTTGATGTTAAGTTGTGTCATATTGAACAGGTGATTTTTGTTAAATGAACAAATGATCTTAGTTTTATGTGTATTGTATCCAAGCAATTGAAAAAAGTGTTAGAGTTTTGAAAAATGTGCCTTTTGATCATTGGTTGTTAGTTTTGTGTCTAGAGTTTTGAAAAATGACGTCAAGGTTCTGAAATTAGTGCCAAAGTGATTGTAAAAAACTGTAATATTTGAATGAGGCAACCACTAACATTACAGTGTGATATTCGAATATTCTAATGCCAGTGAGCAAATCTCCAATCTCCACCCTATTCCCTATGTAGTGCACTACTTTAGATTTGATCAGAAGTAGCCTAGTGCACTACGTAGGGAACAGGGTGTCATTTGGGCCAGAGTCAGTAACTCCCCTGGGTATTAATTCTCTATCTTATCTGTCTTCTATATTATGTTCTCCTCTCCTCCTCTCTTCTCTCCCCTATTCACTCTATTCTATCATCCACACCACATGCCAGCTTCAACACAATCCATTTAGAAGTTAAAGACACACCTTGGAATAAATAGCAAAGGAAAACTACTACTAGATGTATTTTTTATTTCCCATCACCATGAATCATATTTAATAACTGAACAGTAGCAGACCTAACTTCATCTGTTCCTGACTCTGGGTAGTGGATTAAAAAGACCATCAATCTCCAATGATATTAAAGTACAATTCTGAACATTACTGATATACTGAGTGGCAAGTCAAGATATCTGCTGTTTTTATTGTTTGGTTAATAGCACCACCTGCTGGACAGGTTTAATGTTGCTTGACTGAGCAGTACGGGAGAATAAAAGATGCCAAATTTAGGGCCGGTTTCCCGGACATCTCCATTGAACATGCTTTTTAGTCTAGGACTAGGCTTCATCTGTGTCCGGGAAACCGGCCCATATAGTTCAATTGGCAAGTAAGTAACACTACCTGTTCCATGATACTGAGGAAAATGACATTGAGACAGAGAACCTATTGAGAAAACATTTCAATGGTTCTGAATGACAACCAACATACATTAACAGCAAACATCATGATTAATGTAAATGTAGCCAATTAAAAAACATTATTAAAATGTATTTAAACCCTGAAGATTAAATCAGTCAGACAAAAATAATTGTAGAGGAAAACAGAGCATTATATCTGGGGACCATCACCACCAGCATGACTAGTATCTATGTGGACCCTATTACAGTTTAACCAGCTCAGCTATAGACTACACCAGCATGACTAGTATCTATGTGGACCCTACTACAGTTTAACCAGCTCAGCTATAGACTACACCAACATGACTAGTATCTATGTGGACCCTACTATAGTTTAACCAGCTCTACACCAGCATGACTAGTATCTATGTGGACCCTACTACAGTTTAACCAGCTCAGCTATAGACTACACTAACATGACTAGTATCTATGTGGACCCTACTACAGTTTAACCAGCTCAGCTATAGACTACACCAACATGACTAGTATCTATGTGGACCCTACTACAGTTTAACCAGCTCAGCTATAGACTACACCAACATGACTAGTATCTATGTGGACCCTACTATATTTTAACCAGCTCTACACCAGCATGACTAGTATCAATGTGGACCTTACTATAGTTTAACCAGCTCTACACCAGCATGACTTGTATCTATGTGGACCCTACTACAGTTTAACCAGCTCAGCCATAGACTACACGAACATGACTAGTATCTATGTGGACCCTACTACAGTTTAACCAGCTCAGCTATAGACTACACCAGCATGACTAGTATCTATGTGGACCCTACTACAGTTTAACCAGCTCAGCTATAGACTACACCAGCATGACTAGTATCTATGTGGACCCTACTACAGTTTAACCAGCTCAGCTATAGACTACACCAGCATGACTAATATCTATGTGGACCCTACTACAGTTTAACCAGCTCAGCAGCACCAGAGAAAAAACAATCTAAACAAAACCCAGGATAGAGGGGCTGAGTGAATGTGGTCTGGACTCTGTGGAGGAGGGTCACTGTGTCAGAGACACTGTAGAAGGACAGAGTACCTGCCTTGTGATCCAGGTACACTCCTACTCTGGAGGACTGAGGGCCTGATACTTCAGTCTCAACATTATTGTGTCTGAAACAATAACCACCTCTATAACACTGTAAACTCCAGGACTTGTCATTGAGTCCAAATCCACCACCTGTCCCTGTTCTGCTGATGTCTTTATATGAGACTGCTGTATCAACCCACTCCCCACTCCACTCCACCTCCCAGTAACAGCGTCCAGACAGACCCTCTCTACACAGAACCTGGTAGTTTGTGAATCTGTCTGGATGGTGAGGATATGATTGGTCTTGGCCTGTATAGGTCACCTTTCTGTTCCCTTCAGACACAGAGAGAGGCGTGTGTGCTGTGTTTGGGTCCAGTGTGAGCTGACAGGAATCTGGGAGAAGAGCAGAGCAGAGACCAATGAGGGGAGTTAGAACAATAAGTTAAGTCAGATACTGTATCTACCCTGTCTTTGATTAGAGCACAGCAGAGATCAAATCAGAGAAATATGAGGAGTCAGATAGATACCCAGTCTTTGATTAGATCTACTATTGCTATATATTTCTAGAGGGATTGTTAGGAGTGTCAGTAAAAAGAGACTGTTAGTTACTTCAGAATAAAGAGACTCACATTGTAAGAACTGTTCTCTGGTCTTGGGCTCTGGAGGCAGTACAACATCCACTATATTCACTACAGACACACAAACACATTCACAGAGAGAGGGAATGTTATCATCATACCATATTCCACATGTATATGACTAGTAGGGAACTTTCAATGGTCTAAAGTTGATGTTCTTATTATTTTCAACACACCTGTAGTGGAGATCTTGGTCCATTCTCCTTTAAGGACGTCTTCTAGTTTCTCTCTCAGTTCAGACACAGTCTTACTCACATCTCCAAAGTACTGAAGAGGACGGACAACGATGCTGGGTAAGTCTGAAGATACACTGGTACTGGAGAGAGACTGATAACTCTGGAGAGAGAGAGAGAGAGAGAGAGAGAGAGAGCAGAACCAAATGATTGAGAGTTTTAATTTCATATCACATGTATCAAGGCAGTTGAGTTACCTGGAGGAAATGGATGTGATCCTCTGTGTGTGAGAGCTGCTCCAGCTCAGTGCTTCTCTTCCTCAGCTCAGCTATCTCCTGCTCCAGTTGCTCCAGGAGTCCTTCAGCTTGACTCACTTGAGCCTTCTCTTGGGCTCTGATCAGCTCCTTCACCTCAGAGCGCCTTCTCTCAATGGAGCGGATCAGCTCAGTAAAGATCTTATCACTGTTATCCACTGCTGCCTGTGCAGAGCGCTGTTAAGAGAGAGAGAGAGAGAGAGAGACTGACTTGTCTTACTTTAATGAGCCATCCTCATTACACTAACACCCCCTCCTAAAAACATATTGCATGCCACCACAACCGCCACACAATCACATTATCCAGCACCCAACACCACAGTACAATACACCATCCAGCACCACATTCCAACCGTCCATCCAACCCCTCCTCTCCAGCCGTACAGACAGCCCCCCTGAGCCCCCATACCTCCTGAAACATCTCCACACTGTTGATCATTTTGTACAACTCAAACTCAACCCTAAGGCGTCAACAGTAATGGCATTACCCTGGCAACACAGAAAAAACATGATGAACAGTCTGTCATTGCAGAAAACGGACACCCCTCCCCAACTCCCAGGTCAACCCGAGCCAACCAGCTATTGGTGTCCAGGGCTCCATGTAATACCCTCCACTGGAGGACCCCTGAACTTTCAAGCACTGGGAGCTTATAGAGCACCCTCCACCTATACCCTGCCATGCTGTCAGCTCCCACAACCCCCTGCCACTGATGCCCCTTCACTCCCGCTAAGCTCCTGATGTGTCTAACCTTGACACTGAGGGAGTCAGAACGCTGCCACCCTGACCAAAAAATGTTTACTAACTTGCGCTGCAGGTCCACAAGCAGACCACCGGGGGCGTTGAGAATGGCCAATTTAAGCCATAGAGAGGATGCCACCAAGTTGTTGATGATCAGCACCGTCCCTCTGTATGCCACTTGGGAGATGAGCCACCTCCACTTCGTCAGCCTCGACACCACCGCTTGTGACACTCCTTCCCAGTTCTTCCTAACCCACCCCTCCGAGCCCAGATACACCCCAAGCATCTTGAGCCACTCACAGCCCCACTGCAACCTCCCTGGAAGCTGCGGAGGTGCCCTGTCCCTCCATGCCCCACATAACAGAGCCTCACTCTTGCCGCAGTTTCCCTAAGCAGAAGACGCCCCCTCGTACACCCTCAAACTATTCTCCAGGGCCTGTAGGTTCTGCTCATCCCTAACCAACACAGACGTCATCAGCGTATGCTGACACTGCTATGCCTGTACCCAACCCTATGCCTGGCTCCCACACTCCCTGTAGCCTCCTGCGTAGCAGGCCCAGAAAGAGCTCAATAACAAGAGTGTATAGCTGCCCTGACAGAGGGCATCCCTGGTGAATGCCCCTCCCTACCCAGACTGGCCTACTGAGCCCTCCCCCCACCTTGACCATACATGAAGCCCCAGCGTACAACATTTGAACACAGGCCACAAATTTCTCCCCACAACCAAAACAACACATTGAACAGATATTCATGGTCCACCCTATCAAAGGCTTTCTCCTGATTATGAACAGATTGTCTGTGTTGAGTACACAGTACGTTTGGTCCTTGTGTACAATAGAGTCCAGGTGGGACTTCAGTCTGTTAACGAGGACCTTGGTAAAGACCTTATATTCCAAACAGAGCAATGCCACAGGCCTCCAGTTCTTTAAATCGCTCAAATCTACTTGTTTGGGCAGGAGAGTCAAAGCCTCCCGTCTACAGCTTAGCAACAGCTCCCCCACCCCGACGCAACACAAGTCCTGTCCAATTATCCCCCAGAACTTTTTATAAAAATCCACAGGCAGACCGTCTGAGAGACAGCAGCTGAGAATTTGTGAAAGGCCAGGGAAATGTCCATTTGATTTCTCTGTGACAGAGAGTTTGGAAAGGTCTGTGAGCCGAACCTGAGAACACCCAGGATCACAGAGTTATGCCCTCTAAATCAGAGTACAACTCCACAGCCTCATCTCCCCCACAACAGACGTTACCCACCCATCAGGCTCCCTCATCTCCCCCACAACAGAAGTTACCCACCCATCAGGCTCCCTCATCTCCCCACAACAGAAGTTACCCACCCATCAGGCTCCCTCATCTCCACCACAACAGAAGTTACCCACCCATCAGGCTCCCTCATCTCCCCACAACAGAAGTTACCCACCCATCAGGCTCCCTCATCTCCCCCACAACAGAAGTTACCTACCCATCAGGCTCCCTCATCTCCCCCACAACAGAAGTTACCCACCCATCAGGCTCCCTCATCTCCCCCACAACAGAAGTTACCCGCCCATCAGGCTCCCTCATCTCCCCCACAACAGAAGTTACCCACCCATCAGGCTCCCTCATCTCCCCCACAACAGAAGTTACCCACCCATCAGGCTCCCTCATCTCCCCACAACAGAAGTTACACGCCCATCAGGCTCCCTCCTCTCCCCACAACAGAAGTTACCCACCCATCAGGCTCCCTCAACCTCCCCCACAACAGAAGTTACCCACCCATCAGGCTCCCTCATCTCCCCCACAACAGAAGTTACCCGCCCATCAGGCTCCCTCATCTCCCCCACAACAGAAGTTACCCACCCATCAGGCTCCCTCATCTCCCCCACAACAGAAGTTACCCACCCATCAGGCTCCCTCATCTCCCTACAACAGAAGTTACCCACCCATCAGGCTCCCTCATCTCCCCCACAACAGAAGTTACCCACCCATCAGGCTCCCTCATCTCCCTACAACAGAAGTTACCCACCCATCAGGCTCCCTCATCTCCCCCACAACAGAAGTTACCCACCCATCAGGCTCCCTCATCTCCCCACAACAGAAGTTACCCACCCATCAGGCTCCCTCATCTCCCCCACAACAGAAGTTACATGCCCCTCAGACAAATGTAAACAATGGATTTTCTTGGTTTCCCCACTCTGTTTCTCCAACCCAAAAGAGCTGGGAGCATCCATCTCCCTCAACATGGAAAATCTAGCTCTTACAAGTGCTCCATTTGCTTTCATCTGAAAAGAAAGTCCCTAGGTCCCTGAGTAGTTCAGATATATTATCTTGTAGCCCCACTTTGCCCCACCAACTCAGCCTCCACCTCATAAATGAACCACTCAAGCTCCCCCAGTACTCTCCTGGCCTCTGAAGAGGAAAAAGCTGTTTAGTGCTGACAGAAAACCTGAATCTGGGCTTTCCCTACGTCCCACCACTGACTGAGAGACTCAAACTCCCCCTTCTGCTGTCCCCACCTCTCCCAAAAGCCTTGGAAGTTTGAGCAAAAAGTGGCATTTTGTAAGAGCTTTACAATGAATTTCCAATAGGACACCTGCCTGGGCCCTGGTGAAACAGAGAACTGAGCCATGGCAATATGATTGTCTGAAAACCCAACTGGGAGAATGGAGGCCCTCAATAGCCTGTTGCTGATTCTTGAATGTATAGATACGATCCAGGAGAGCTGTGCTTACCCTATCCCCAACCACCTTCACCAACAAATACTGCTTTGAGGTGGGATACTTAATTCTCCATGTGTCCACTAGATGGAACTGATTCAGAACATCATTCAACACCCCTGCCCAGCCCAAATGAGTTCCCTCACTATTCCTGTCTTTAGCAAAGTCAATGGTGCAGTTCCAAGCCTGAACATTAATTCAGTCACCTCTGGTCGACAAAAACGTATTTTGTTAGTACATTCATTGTCAAATTCATCAACCAGCATCGAGCACTCTGTCTTCTCATGCAAGCGAGGGGCATGTTGAGGTAAATATGCTAACAGCGACGGTTGCATTATGTAATTTATTGGCGGACTGGAAGATGCAGTGTTCCTCTTTTCTATTCCGAGACTGTTTACTCCCAATATGAGATATTAAGTTGATTTTTATCATGCATGTTTTCTAGGGTTGAGGTTAGCACATTGGACAACATTATGACACTTTATCAAGTGTTCTGCCTTGCCATAATAAATATAAAAAAATTACTAATAACAAAAAACAGCAAAGTGCTTTGATAGAATTTTGATTATTTTGTTCATCAAAACCTATTTAGTACTATAATGGTATTTACTAACAATATTATTACTTAAATAGTTTCTAAATGTGTTCTAGGCTACCCTACCCTAGAATTAGGGTTAAGGCTAAAATAGGTTATTGGTAGGGTTAAAGTTTCTGTATAGCACTCAGAGCTCAATACAACTAATAGGAGCTGGCAGGGTGAAACATGCCCTATTATTTCTAACCTACGGCAAGCATCTGGGACATATGGTAATATTATGAAACTGGGCTCCATGGCGGATGCAATGAAGTAGTTTTATCAGAAAAAGGTGTTTAAAATGTATTGTGTCCAGCCTAGTCCTAGCCCCCGCTGCCGGCTGGTCGCGCTTGTCTGCACTAGCATTATGTCCTACATCCCCACACTAGAAACACCGAAAACTATCTGTGCTAGCAAACCCTGCGTTCCACCCCTCCCCTGTGTAACCTTGAAGTTTGTTAAGAAACAAACACTTGTCTACGAAAAGAGACATGTTTAACGGATTCCGCTTGACACCCAGCCGAGAGCACACGAAAACCACTTGCAAATTTACCAAAACTAACCAACTACTTGCGTCTGTTCATAGTAATACACGGAGGCAGATTAGCCACAACTCTTGTCGAAAGTCGCAAAATCTGCACCAACACACCCCTCACAATAATCCACTGGCAACAAGACAAACCTTTTTCATTAACACAACCACCGCCTTGTTCATTCTGGATGCAGAGTGCAGATGTTCTGCTCCAACCTGTTCGCCGACCATGAGCAAAACTTCCTCCACACCTTCTCCGGAACGCACCCGAAACGACAGCGTTTCTTCTCCACTCGGATGAGGCCATCACGCCGCCCTAAACTCTAAACGATAAACAGTGGAAACCAATAAACAAACCCTCCACCATGAGAAAATACATTCAGAAAATACGCAAGAACCAAAAGAAAAAATAATAGTAGCCCTCCTCACGAACCACAAATCTCTCACACCACCAACTTCTTCTTCTATGATATAATGGCGGTCCACAAACCAACATTTAAGGTGCATGCCGCCAGCTACTGTGCTGGAGTGTGTGGTCAATCACCGTTTACAACATTTCTAAATCCTCCTACCTAACTCAGTACTTCTGAGAAAATAAAGAAGAGCCCTACTAACTTCTAATAGACCCTCCCCCATCCCCAAAATCCCTTCCAAACCCCCCCAACCCCGTCCAACCTCAATGACCCTACACTTCAATCTTTCCCTCTCTTCAACATACTTACAACAATATAACAACACATGCTCCACCGTTTCATCGACCATTCCCCCCAGACACAAACCATTCACATGCTTGCCAACCAGATGTAATGATGAGTTCAATGTACAATGTTCTAAGCGCAATTGAGTAAACACCACCTCTTCCTTCCTAATCTGACCTTTGAATCTTGGTCCATCGACCTTTCTGTAAAACTGTAAACTATTCATATATATGCCGGCCCTTGTGCTCAGAGTACCATCTCTTCTGCCACACATCTATCAAAATGGCTCTGATCTTACATTTGGCCTCACCTCTACCCAGTGGAACATTAATATCAATTATATCTAGTTTCAAAGCTCTTTTAGCTAACTGGTCTACAATTTCATTCCCTTCCATGCCCGAATGTGCTGGGACCCAGCAGAATCTCACTACTACACCCATTCTCTCAATTCTCCATAATAACATTAATACCTCCAATAGCAGGTAACTCCTATTAGATTTACCAGATGATAAACTATTCAATACAGACAGAGAATCTGAGCATACTATAATTCTAACAGGTTGTACGTCCTCCACCCACTGGAGGGCAACTATTATCGCCAACAGTTCAACTGAGTATACTGACAGTTCATCTGTTAGTCTTCTACATATCTGCACATCAAATTCAGGAACGTAAACGCCTGCTCCTGTGAGCCCACTATCTGGGTCCTTGGATCCATCTGTGAAAAGCGGTAAAAAAGTAAAAAAACTTCTACCAATGTAATTGTCAACCAGTTTCTCTATATCACTGACTTCTGACCAATCTTTCCTTTTCTCTACCAAGGTTAGATCAACAACAGGGTCTGGGAGTAACCATGGAGGAACATCCCCTATCACCACAGAAGGGCCAACCTCCAACTCCCTCAAACCACTCTCATCAGCAAGCTTTCCAACTGTCCAACCAAAACCACTGCCTTGTCTACTAGTATATTCCCAACAGTCATCTAGAACAGTAGCAGTGGGATGCTCAAACTCACAGCCTTTCAACCTAACCCAATAAGATAATGACAATTTTTTACGCTGTATATCCAAAGGCATCTCACCTGCCTCCACCAGTAAGGCACATACAGATGTTGATTTAAATGCACCAATACATATCCTTAAAGCTATATACTGGATTCTGTCCAGGTTCTGAAGGCAAGTCTTTGCCTCTGTTCCATAAACTATACACCCATAATCAATTGTCGTCCTGATTAAAGCTCTATAAATATCCATCAACGATTGTCTGTCAGCACCCCATTCATAACCAGAGACCCACACAACCAACCACCGTGAAAGTGATGGAATGAGAGAGACAGAGACATCGTTACAACACTGTACATAGACATAATATAACATTTCTTCTTCTTTAGAATTTAACAGCGGTAGGTATCCAATACGTTGCATTACCGCCCCCAACTGGACCATAATATAAAACGATTTTACTTTGCGATACAAAATGGGAAAAGGGGAAATTATAATGATACAGAAAAACACCCTTCCAACCAACCCTACACTCATTAAATACCCACTACCCCATTCCACTACTTTGACCCTATCTGCTCCTGCACCATGCCAACGGCCTGGCAGGACGGGACACCACCACTCAACACACTCTGTAACTCTTCTGAAGTCTAATCTTGTATGCCCAAATACTTCTCTGCAGCTGCCACAACAACATCAATTTTCAGTGATTTACGTTCCATTTGTGCGGTACAGTTGATAACCATTGCTATGAACGCTAAGAAGCTATCTTTACTGAAGCATATATCACTCGTTGGCCTATCCCTCTGTGCTGGCACAGATCTACTACTCACAGGGATCCTCTCAGGATCTCTCACCCTTGACCCATCCTCCTCTACTTTCTTCACTGCCTCAGCATACGACATCTTCTGCACAACTCTGACTTTAGGCACCTCAACCTGCCTCTCTCGCACCGGACACTTCCGATCCCCAGCAACATGGACATCCCAACAGTTGACACACACAACTTTATCCACCGAAACTACACAATCCTCTATTCCATGCCCTCGTGCACACTTCCCACATCTTGGAATCTCCCTCCTACAAACTGCTGCAACATGACCATAAACGTTGCACCTGAAACAGCACAGTGGATTCGGCACAAAGTTCTAACAGGATAACTGATATATCCTAACATGACTTTCTCTGGTAAAGACTCAAAACTCAAAAGGACTGACAGTGACTCCTCTGTTTCACCACGCTCACCACCGGGTCTGCGTCCCACCAAATGGCGGGCATCACAAACACCAGGAAGCTTAAACTTGAATTGCTCCACTTCTACACTTAACGCTACCCCAGAAATCACTCCTTTCAATGGTGCCCTGTTCCTAAGAGCAAAGCAAGAAACAGATCTTGACCCAAGTTGCGTGACACGGAGCGCCCACTCCCTCTGGTCAGAAGAAACACAAACAAATATCACAAGTCCACTACAGGTTATCTTCACTGATTCAACTGCACCCAACTCCTTTCCCACCCACCCTGAAACCACAAATGGATCTGCCAAAAGGTATGGATCCACTTTCTCCTACAATGTAACTCCTACTGCACCAGATTCTTCTTTATCATGTCCATTGATGCCAGGCTCTGGTTCTGAGCTCATCACCACACCTTCTACCTCACTTAACTCTCCCTTATTCATTTCCATTTCACCTCCAGATCTCAGTCTGGCGAATGGCTCACTCTGTTTGCACTTGAATTATAACATTTGATTTTGATTTTGATTTATTTTTATGTCACTATTCCTTTTAAACTTTTGTGAGTGTAACGTTTACTGTTAATTTCTGATTTGTTTATTATTTATTTCACTTGCTTTGGTAATGTAACATATGTTTCCAATGCCAATAAAGTCCATTTAATTGAATCGAGAGAGAGAGCTCCCTGTTAATGTATAGCAGACATGAGTCGCTCATGGTTACTCATGGTTATGTGAAGAGGTAGAGCCGCTTGCGACTTTAAATCAGTCAGAACAATAGGGAATGTCCTTTTGGTCAAGATGATGGTTTCTCCCGCAGTAGACCCGGGTTCATAACCAGTCAGTTACATTAAGCAGTCTATTCTCTGAAAGGGGTCCAGACAGCCTGTTCCCAACAGTGGGATTGGATAGGGGCCCCTCTCCCTCTCTCTCTGACTGGAGGAGAGAAGTGAAATGATGCCTCTCCTCTGGTCAACAATACTCACCTTGAGAGACTCCACAGCCTGTTTGAGCTCCTTCAGCTCCTTCTCTTTCTCCTTCTCTCTCTGCTGGACCTTCTGCTGACTCATCCCCAGCTGCCTCTGTGGAGAATCTCTCTTCAATGAGCTATCAAGCTTTATTTGTCCAGTAGATCAATAGTATAGTAATGGGACATAGGGCCCATAGAAGATAGGGATTAAAATGTTGAGGAAGTGTTTGTGTGAAATTATATTATTATATTGTTATGTGAATGATTATAGTTTTAACAGTGCACAAAACAGGGGAGCTGATTGGGTGTTTGATAACAAATTACAATGGTGTTTGACTTTAGAAAATGGTGATATATTTGGAGACTCTGGGTTAACACATCTATATAATCAATGTTTGTGTTCATATTTGTTCTGCCGTGGATCGATATCACTTGAATGATCTCATATTCAAACAGCCTTAGTTCCTACTGTAATTATTATTTGTTTATCAGACAGTCACCAACAAGTAGTTCTGGTCTTACCTGTTTCTCAGTCCTCTCTGCTGCAGCTGACACTGTTTCATGGCCTTTATGTTCATCCATTGTACACTGATAACAGATACACTGCTGATCGGTACGACAGTAAACCTCCAGCAGTTTGTCATGATGAGAGCAGATCTTCTCCTGTAGTTGTGTGGTGGCTTTGACCAGCTTGTGCTTCTTGAAAGCAGGAGATTCATAGTGAGGTTGGAGGTGAGTCTCACAGTAAGAGGCCAGACACACCAGACAGGACATGAGGGCTTTCTGCTTTCTGGTCCCAGTGCAGAAATCACACGCCACATCTCCAGGTCCAGCATAGCACAGAGCAGGAGGGGGAGCAGCCTGGAGTCCTGTCTTCTTCAGTTTCTCCACAAACCCAGCCAACATGTTATTTATCCTCAGATTAGGCCTTGGAGTGAAGGTCTCTCTGCACTGACGACAGCTATAGACCCCTTTTAGAACATCCTGATCCCAGCAGCCCTCAATACAGCTCCTACAGTAACTGTGTCCACAGCCAGTAGTGACCGGCTCCTTCAGTAGATCCAGACAGACAGAACAACAGAACTGGTCCTGGTCCAGCAGAACTCCCTGCTGAGCCATTTGGATGGTTGTTCAATCTCACACAGACAGACGACACAGAGACTCAGATCAGTTTCGTTTCCACAGAAGTGAGTTTTTGGGAGGGCGAGGACTTTCTGGATCTGCCAGATAAGTGAGGTTAGAGGGAGGGAGGGAGGGATAGAGAGAGAACTGCGTTCAACGTGGAGAGGGAGACAAATATTTTAGTTTCTAGGTTAGGGCCCTTCATTTGGAATAAATCTAACAAATATGAGTTGTTAGAATATATAAAGGGTAACAGTTTCTATGAAGTACATATTATAATTATTTTCATGACCTTTATAATGCCTTATAATATACACTTATGTGTTATAGCACTGATTATAAGTGTCTATAATAATTCATAAGTGGTTGTAATGGGGGGGTTGATATTGATACAATGTACTGTAGTTTAAATGAATACTGTATGTATTGACTGATCATTGAGAATGAGGTAATACTTTACATTACAGTGTGGTTATTACTGTTAGGTCTAGGGTCAGGGTTAGAGTTACTACATTCAGCAGTAACCCTAACCCTAGCCATATCTAGGACTAAAAAGAGAAGACGTTTTCTAATCAGAGTTCTTTGTAATACTTCTTAGTCAGACAGAAACCCCCCACATCTTATAGGTGGACGGGGTTATGAACATATCCCATTAATTGTTTTCTGCAACCAGATGAAATGAAACTGCCTTTCAGCAGGAAAAGCTTCTCTAATAATCCTAACCATTGCTGGGTGTCTTCAGAGACTGAGATATAGAGACACACTGTCAAGTCAAATCATCTGGCTGTGCTTTCATGTCAAAACAGTTATTATTTTCTATTCATAAAATTCTATTGTATTATTGTCAGGCGTGCTGAATGTGGATGTGGTGCAGGAATCAGGCGCAGGACACTGAAGCTTAGTCCAACAGACTTTAGTCACAAAATACAAAACGAGCCTCAAAAGAGCCCGGAGGCGAGCGACTACGCACACAAGGCGTAAACTACAAAATACAAAGCAAACACGCACAACCGTGCGCAAAACCTCTTCAAAACAGAGGAGCAAAACTAACAGCAACTGTAGACAGGCGGAACAATAACACACAACACAAGACTAACCAAACGAGAAACTTATAGGAGACATAATCAACCAAACAGGAAACAGGTGTACACAATCAGACAAAACCAAACAGACATCGAAAACATCAAACGGTGATAGCTAGTACTCCGGAAACGACGACCGCCGAAGCCTGCCCGAACAAGAAGGAGGAGCAGCCTCGGCCGAAACCGTGACAGTACCCCCCCCCCCTTGACGCCGGCCTCGGGGACGACCAGAAGGACGCGGAGCAGGGCGCGTAGGGTGTCCACGGTGGAACTCCGTCAGGAGAGACGGGTCTAGGATGTCTCTCCTCGGCACCCAGCACCGTTCCTCCAGACCGTACCCCTCCCACTCCACGAGATATTGGAGACCCCCCATCCGACGTCTCGAATCCAGGATGGACCGAACTGTGTACGCCGGAGCCCCCTCGATGTCCAGTGGGGGCGGAGGAGTCACTCTTATCTCATCATCCTGGAGTGGACCAGCTACCACCGGCCTGAGAAGAGACACATGGAACGAGGGGTTAATATTCTTATAATCAATAGGCAGTTGTAACCTGTAACACACCTCGTTCAATCTTCTCAGGACGTTAAAAGGCACCACAAACCGCCGACCCAGTTTCCGGCAGGGCAGGCGGAGGGGTAGGTTTCTGGTAGAGAGCCAGACTCGATCACCAGGTGCGTACACCGGCCCCTCACTGCGGTGGAGATCGGCGCTTGCTTTCTGACGACGGATGGCCCGCTGCAAGTGGACGTGTGCAGCGTTCCACGTCTCCTCCGAGCGCCGCACCCACTCATCCACCGCAGGAGCCTCGATCTGGCTCTGCTGCCACGGTGCCAGAACCGGCTGGTAACCTAACACACATTGGAAAGGGGTTAGATTGGTTGAGGAGTGGTGGAGAGAGTTCTGGGCCATCTCTGCCCAGGGGACATACCTCGCCCACTCCTCCGGCCGGCCCTGGCAATACGATCTAAGAAACCTACCCACATCCTTGTTCACACGTTCCACCTGCCCATTACTCTCCGGGTGGTAACCCGAGGTCAGGCTCACCGAGACCCCCAAACGCTCCATAAACGCCCTCCAGACTCTGGAGGTAAACTGGGGACCTCGATCAGACACTATATCCTCGGGTACCCCGTAGTGCCGGAACACGTGGGTGAATAGTGCTTCGGCGGTCTGTAGGGCAGTAGGAAGACCCGGCATTGGGAGCAGACGACAGGCCTTAGAGAACCGATCCACAACGACCAGTATAGTAGTGTTCCCCTGTGAGGGGGGAAGGTCTGTGACGAAATCCACCGAGAGGTGAGACCATGGTCGTTGTGGAACGGGCAGGGGTTGTAACTTTCCCCTGGGCAGGTGTCTAGGCGCCTTACACTGGGCGCACACCGAGCAGGAGGAGACATAAACCCTCACATCCCTGGCTAACGTTGGCCACTAGTACTTAGCGCTAAGGCAGTGCACAGTCCGGCCAATACCAGGATGTCCAGAGGAGGGTGATGTGTGAGCCCAATATATCAGTCGATCCCGAACCTCGAGCGGAACGTACATCCGACCCACCGGGCACGGTGGAGGACTAGGGTCGGTACGCAACGCCCGCTCGATTTCAGCATCGACCTCCCACACTACCGGTGCCACCAGACAAGACTCTGGCAGTATGGGAGTGGGCTCAACGGACCTCTCCTCCGTGTCATACCGCCGAGACAGTGCGTCTGCCTTACCGTTCTGGGACCCAGGGATGTACGTGATCTTAAATACGAACCGGGCATGTTCCACCGCGCCTGGCGAGGGTTCAATCTCCTAGCTGCCCGGATGTACTCCAGGTTACGGTGATCAGTCAAAATGAGAAAAGGGTGTTGAGCCCCCTCAAGCCAATGCCTCCACACCTTTAGGGCCTGTACCACGGCTAACAGCTCCCTGTCCCCTACGTCATAATTTCGCTCCGCCGGGCTGAGCTTTTTGGAGTAAAAAGCACAGGGGCGGAGTTTAGGTGGCGTGCCGGACCGTTGCGAAAGTACGGCCCCAATACTGGCCTCAGACGCGTCAACCTCTACCTGAAATGGTAAAGCGGGATCCGGATGCGCCAGCACCGGAGCCAAAGTAAACAGGTCCTTCAGTCTCCCAAAGGCCCTGTCCGCCTCGGCTGACCACTGCAAACGCACCGGACCCCCCTTCAACAGAGACGTTATGGGAGCTGCCACCTGTCCAAAACCCCGGATAAACCTCCGGTAGTAATTTGCAAACCCCAAAAACCGCTGCATCTCTTTAACAGTGGTTGGAGTTTGCCAATTACGCACGGCTGACACTCGGTCAACCTCCATCTTCACCTCTGACGCAGACAACTGATAACCCAAAAAGGAGATCGACTCCTGGAAAAACAGACATTTCTCTGCCTTGACATACAGGTCGTGCTCCACAGCCTCCTCAACACTCGGCACACCAGGGCTACATGCTCGGCTCGGGAAGAAGAGTACACAAGAATGTCATCAATGTACACGACCACACCCTGCCCCTGCATGTCCCTGAAGATCTCATCTACGAAGGATTGGAAGACTGAAGGAGCGTTCATCAACCCGTATGGCATTACGAGATACTCGTAATGACCTGAGGTGGTACTAAATGCTGTCTTCCATTCATCGCCCCCTCTAATGCGCACCAAGTTGTATGCGCTCCTGAGATCTAGTTTTGTGAAGAAACGCGCCCCGTGCAATGACTCCGTCATAGTCGCAATCAGAGGGAGTGGATAACTGTATTTCACCGTGATCTGATTGAGACTACGGTAATCAATGCACGGGCGCAAACCTCCATCCTTCTTCTTCACAAAAAAGAAACTCGAGGACGCAGGGGAAGTGGATGGCCGTATGTATCCTTGTCTCAGAGATTCGGCTATGTAAGTCTCCATAGCTCTCTTCTCCTCTTGAGACAGAGGATACACATGGCTCCATGGAAGCGCAGCTCCTGCCTGGAGGTCTATCGCACAATCTCCCTGCCTATGAGGAGGCAACTGCGTCACCCTCGATTTACTGAACACGATTGCCAAATCCTCATACTCGGAGGGAATGTGCAGTGCGGGCACCTGGTTTGGACTCTCCACCGAGGTCGCATCCACGGAAACACCTAGACATCGCCCCACACACTGGGCAGACCACTCCTTAAGAGCCCTCTGTTGCCACGAAATAGAAGGATTATGGGTAATCAACCAGGGAAGCCCCAACACCACCGGATACGTAGGAGAGTCAATCAGATATAGCTGAATAGTTTCCTCATGACCACCCTGCGTCCTC
The DNA here is from genome assembly GCF_964263955.1 of Coregonus lavaretus. Lineage (NCBI taxonomy): Eukaryota > Metazoa > Chordata > Actinopteri > Salmoniformes > Salmonidae > Coregonus > Coregonus lavaretus. Next base: position 89,261 of record NW_028156145.1, on the reverse strand, counting down.
ATCCTAAGTGGCGCTGTGACCTCCCTAATCAACCCCGATCCCAAGGGACGGCTGTCTAAAGCATGGACAGGAAATGGGGCGTCGACTGGAAGAAGGGGAATTCCTAGTTTTAAACAAAAATGTCGATCAACAAAATTCCCAGCTGCGCCTGAATCTACTAGCGCCTTATGCTGGGAATGAGGTGCAACCTGTGGAAAATGTACAGGTAAACAGACGTGCACAACAGAGAGCTCTGGGTAAGTGGGACGCCTACTCACCTGGAATGACTCCCCAGTGCGTGGCCTGTCGTCCTCTCCCCTAGGAGACCCTCCCCAGCACCTGGCCGCAGTGTGCCCTCCACGGCCACAGTTGGTGCAGGGGACAGCCCCCCTCGGGCTCCTCCTCCTCCTCTCTCTAGCGCCAGCACCTCCGAGCTCCATAGGGCTCGGCTCGGAGGTGCTGGAGGGTGGAATGGACGGCCCCCACTCGGAACGTCCGCGGGTAGCCAGCAGGGTGTCCAGCCGGATGGACATGTCCACTAACTGGTCGAACGTGAGGTTGGTATCCCTGCAGGCCAGCTCTCGATGGACGTCCTCCCGTAGACTACAACGGTAGTGGTCGATGAGGGCCCGCTCATTCCACCCTGCATCTGCCGCTAGAGTCCGGAACTCCAGTGCGAACTCTTGGACGCTCCTCTTCCCCTGCCGGAGGTAGAATAGACGCTCCCCCACCGCTTTCCCCTCAGGTGGATGGTCGAACACGGCCTTGAAGCGGCGGGAGAACTCCGCGTAGGTGATCGTGGCGGCGTCTATCCTCCTCCATTCGGCGTTGGCCCATTCCAACGCCTTGCCAGTGAGACAGGAGATGAGGGCGGAAACGCTCTCGTGTCCCGAGGGCGCCGGGTGTACGGTGGCCAGGTAGAGTTCCACCTGCAGGAGGAACCCCTGACACCCGGCAGCGGTGCCATCATACGCCCTCGGGAGCGTGAGCCGAATCCCACTGGGTTCTGGAGCTTGGAGGGACGGACTGGCCGATGGTGATGGTGAGGTAGGTGGAAGTGTGGGTGCACCTCTGTTCTCCCATCGGTGCAGAGTATTGATCACCTCCTGAAGGGCGGTCCCGATACGCTGGATCCTCTCGTCCTGTCCGTGGACGCGCTCCTCCAATGTCTCGGGCGCTGCTGCTGCTCCTGCTGATTCCATCTGTGGTGTGTTATTCTGTCAGGCGTGCTGAATGTGGATGTGGTGCAGGAATCAGGCGCAGGACACAGAAGCTTAGTCCAACAGACTTTAGTCACAAAATACAAAATGAGCCTCAAAAGAGCCCGGAGGCGAGCGACTACGCACACAAGGCGTAAACTACAAAATACAAAGCAAACACGCACAACCGTGCGCAAAACCTCTTCAAAACAGAGGAGCAAAACTAACAGCAACTGTAGACAGGCGGAACAATAACACACAACACAAGACTAACCAAACGAGAAACTTATAGGAGACATAATCAACCAAACAGGAAACAGGTGTACACAATCAGACAAAACCAAACAGACATCGAAAACATCAAACGGTGATAGCTAGTACTCCGGAGACGACGACCGCCGAAGCCTGCCCGAACAGGGAGGAGGAGCAGCCTCGGCCGAAACCGTGACAATTATATTATAAGATAATATATTACATCCATAGGCTCCACTCTGTATAGTGTTAATGATGACTGTTTGTTCTGTACATTGATTGAATTGTTAGGACTATCTCACTGTATTCACTGTTTAAATCCGAAGAGACCAGGAGACCTAAAGGAAGCCTTCAACACTTTATCCCTTCATCCAGTCATAGTAAACAACCTCTGTCTGTCTGTCTGTCTGTCTGTATGTCTGTCTGTCTGTAAACACAGCCAACTTTTCTGCGGTGGTTGTTGTTGCTATCAGTGCTGCACAGCTATTTTCAGGTCTCTCCAGAGATGGTCGATCGGGTTCAACTCCAGGATCTGGCTGGACCACTCAAGGACATTCAGAGACTTGTCCCGAAGCCACTCCTGCGTCTTGGCTGTGTGCTTAGGGTTGTTGTCTTGTTGGAAGTTGAACCTTCGCCCCAGTCTGAGATCCTGAGCGCTCTGAAGCAGGTTTTCATCAAGGATCTCTCTGTACTTTGCTCTGTTCATTTTTCCCTCGATCCTGGCTATTCTCCCAGTCCACAGCCTGATGCTGCCACCACCATGCTTCACCATAGGGATGGTGCCATGTTTTCTACAGACGTGACGCTTGGCATTCAGGCCAAAGAGTTCAATCTTGGTTTCATCAGAACAGAGAATCTTCTTTCTCATGGTCTGAGAGTACTTTAGGATCCTTTTGGCAAACTCCAAGCGGGCTGTCATGTGTATTTTACTGAGGAGTGGCTTCCGTCTGGCCACTCTACCATAAAGGTCTAATTGGTGGAGTGCTGCAGAGGTGGTTGTCCTTCTGGAAGTTTCTCCCATCTCCACAGAGGAACTCTGGAGCTCTGTCAGAGTTACCATCGGGTTCTTGGTCACTTCCCTGACCAAGGCCCTTCTCCCCCGATGCTCAGTTTGGCCAGGCGACCAGCTCTAGGAAGAGTCTTGGTGGTTGCTCCTGAGTGGCGCAGTGGTCTAAGGCATTGCATCGCAGTGCTAACTGTGCCACTAGAGATCCTGGTTCGAATCCAGGCTCTGTCGCAGCCGGCCGCGACCGGGAGACTCATGGGCGGCGCACAATTGGCCCAGCGTTGTCCAGGGTAGGGGAGGGAATGGCCGGCAGGGATGTAGCTCAGTTGATAGAGCATGGCGTTTGCAACGCCAGGGTTGTGGGTTCGATTCCCACGGGGGGCCAGTATAAAAAAAAAAAAAAATATATATATATATATATGTATTCACTAACTGTAAGTCGCTCTGGATAAGAGCGTCTGCTAAATGACTAAAATGTAATGTAAATGTTACAAACTTCTTCCATTTAAGAACGATGGAGGCCATTGTGATCTTGGGGACCTTAATGTTGCAGAAATGTTTTGGGACCGTTCCCCAGATCTGTGCTTCAACACAATCCTGTCTCAGGGCTCTACGGACAATTCCTTCACCCTCATGGCTTGGTTTTTGCTCTGACATGCACTGTCAACTGTGGGACCTTATATAGACAGCTGTGTGCCTTTACAAATCATGTCCAATCAATTGAATTTACCACAGGTGGACTCCAATCAAGTTGTAGAAACATCTCAAGGATGATCAATGGAAACAGGATGCACCTGAGCTCAATTTTGAGTCTCATAGCAAAGGGTCTGAATACTTATGTAAATAAGGTATTTCTGTCTTGTATTTTCAATAAGTGTGTAAAAAAAAAAAAAAAAGTTGCTTTGTCATTATGTGGTATTGTGGGTAGAGTGATGAGGAAAATGTTTTATTTAATAAATTTTAGAATAAGGCTGTAACGTAATAAAATGTTGAAAAAGTCAAAGGGTCTGAATACTTTCCGAATGCACTGTATGGCAGCTAGAAATCAAAACTGGATGGTCTTCAGAGATAGGGCTTCGGGTAGCTGAAGGCGGGGACTAAAAACAAACAAAAGATAACTAATGTAAAATGTAGTGTCTGTGAAATGTATGTAGTATGTACATTTATAAGCTGGAAGTGGAAGCCTAAGTATTGTTGTCCATTAGTTTAGGAGGGGTGGTAGGGTTAGGGGAAAATAATAAAGAAAATATATTTAAAATAATATTTACAAAACATATATATGGGGGATTGGAAATGATGCAGACAATTACACAGATAGAAGCCCCAATATATCTGCAATTTTAAAACTGGTCCTGTAGCTGTACGGTGGCTTTGACCAGCTGGTGCTTCTTCAAAGCAGGAGATTCATAGTGAGGTTGGAGGTGAGTCTCACAGTAAGAGGCCAGACACACCAGACAGGACATGAGGGCTTTCTGCTTTCTGGTCCCAGTGCAGACATCACACGCCACATCTCCAGGTCCAGCATAGCACAGAGCAGGAGGGGGAGCAGCCTGGAGTCCTGTCTTCTTCAGTTTCTCCACCACTTCAGCCAACATGTTATTTATCCTCAGATTAGGTCTTGGAGTGAAGGTCTCTCTGCACTGAGGATGTCACACCCCACATCTAAAGGTCCAGCATGACAGTGAGCAGGAGAAGCAGCTTGGAGTCCTGTCTTCTTCAGTTTCTCCACCAATTAGGCGAGCACAGCACTCCTGTTCAGAATAGGTCTTGGGGTGAAGGTATGTCTGCACTGCACTCAATCTGGTTTATTTAGTACCCCAGCGCAGGTTAAGTAGTGGAAAGAACATGTTGGGTTATTTTGACCCAGACAGTTTGTTTCGTGAATAACCCAATATGTTGGGTTGTTAGTATTAACAGAACACGGGTTAATTTAACCATCAGTTGGGTATTTTTTACTCTCATGCTTGGTTGACCTAGCAACTGGGTCTGTTTTAATGTCATGCTTGGTTGACATAGCAACTGGGTCTGTTTTAATGTCATGCTTGGTTGACCTAGCAACTGGGTCTGTTTTAATGTCATGCTTGGTTGACCTAGTAACTGGGTCTGTTCTAATGTCATGCTTGGTTGACCTAGCAACTGGGTCTGTTTTAATGTCATGCTTGGTTGACCTAGCAACTGGGTCTGTTTTAATGTCATGCTTGGTTGACCTAGCAACTGGGTCTGTTTTAATGTCATGCTTGGTTGACCTAGCAACTGGGTCTGTTCTAATGTCATGCTTGGTTGACCTAGCAACTGGGTCTGTTTTAATGTCATGCTTGGTTGACCTAGCAACTGGGTCTGTTTTAATGTCATGCTTGGTTGACCTAGCAACTGGGTCTGTTTTAATGTCATGCTTGGTTGACCTAGCAACTGGGTCTGTTTTAATGTCATGCTTGGTTGACCTAGCAACTGGGTCTGTTTTAATGTCATGCTTGGTTGACCTAGCAACTGGGTCTGTTTTAATGTCATTCTTGGTTGACCTTGCAACTGGGTCTGTTTTAATGTCATCCTTACTGTAGGTTATTTTAAGGCGTTTACATACTGTAAACTCAATTTTTCCTTATTAAATTATTCTATAATATGTAGAGTATTTATTACATATTATAATAAGGTATACCACTGTATTATAGCCCAACAATGAGACATACGTGGACTTTTAGGAAACTCTATAAGCATAATTGAAGCTACAAAAATGTCAATGTTCAACCTTAACATGTGCTAACTACGCAACAGACTAGATGAACAGGAATTATATTTACTCTCATGGGTGGCTAGAAATAACTATCTGAAAGCCACACCCCTACTAAACTATGCCTCCAGTCTTCTGATCTGACATGCTAGGTCATATCTCAATAACCAAGCAACAATAACCCAACACCCAGCATCCATAACCCAGCAGTTTTTAAAGAAAACAACCCAACTAAGTGACCCAACGCCTGCAACCCAACATTTGGGTCAACCAAACAACCCAGCATTTTTTAGAGTGTGGGGACAGGTGTAGACACCTTTCAGATCATCCTGATCCCAGCTTTCTTTAATACAGCCCATACAGTAGCTGTGTCCACAGGCAGTAGTCACCGGATCCTTCAGTGGATCCAGACAGACGGAGCAACAGAACAGTTCTAGATTGTCAGCCATTTTAGTGCTTTCACCTGAAGGTTGAGCAACAGGGTGTCAAAGATGACTTTCTGTTTCATGGAACTCTACACCAGAGGACAGGGAGTGGCTTCCTCTTGACTGTGTACTCTGTCTCTACAGGTTTTTTGGGATGGAAGTCAAGCTAAGAAGATGACGTTGCATACAGCTGTGTCCACAGGGAATAGTAACTGGATCCTTTGGTAGATTCAGACAGCAGAGTGGATATTTTAAAAGGGCCTCTGCAATGTCCATACAACAAACTGCACAGCAGAGTATCAGAGATAACTTTAATTTCTTTGAAAGTCTGAGTGGTGGGGGAGGCCTTTTAGATCTGTTTGGAGATGTTAGTCCTGGATGGATGCACTGAGGTATATAGGGATGGAAGCCATAGTGACGTGTAACCAAATATAAGGTTGTAGTAAAACATTACAACGTTTTAAAGGTTCCATAAATGTACAGTGACCTATTCAGAAGCCACAGTGGTGAATGATGAATATGTCAAATCAAAAGTTTTCTTTCATTTTCAGTCATGTAAAATGATCATAAATTGTAAAGAAACATGTGGATGCAGTGGGGTGCCTATACCTCTGTAGAATTAATTAAGCGAGAAATGACAGTGGAAACGGCTTTATGCACAAATATTGATATAATAACCATCATATTGAAGTAAACTTGGAGTCACACGATGATATGTGGTGTGGTCCTCCCACTACGACTCGGGAAACCATGCAGTTTATTAAAGCTACAGATGAAATAAGTTATGATGAACTTCACAGGGTGGTGAAAGTGCACGGTGATGAGCTTGATGCTCCTTTCCAATAAATATCGAGGGTCTTTTTGTCCATAATAATGTCATCATGTAGGTAGCCTGTCCAGAGTGGGAGTGTTCGCTATATAATGCACAACCAAATCTAACAAAACCATCAGTAGAGTTGAAAATGTGATGGAAACCCATTTAACATAACGTTTTTAACCGGTACATGGGAATTTAACTGCAAAAATATATTAGTATTTTCTAAAATATATATTTGTATGTGCATTACGTCATCACGCACAGCCATTTATCTTCAACACGTCAATTTGATGGAAACATCTCTGCTGGTAAAATGCACATGTTTTTATGAAGATTTTACAATGTTCACATGAAAATCTGTCGCCAGTCGAATGGAAACAGGAGTCCCTCCTGCAGCAAAGCACCCCCACAGCATGATGCTGCCGCACCTGTGCTTCACGGTTGGGATGGTGTTCTTCGGCTTGCAAGCGACCCCCTTTTTCCTCCAAACATAACGATGGTCATTATGGCCAAACAGTTCTATTTTTGTTTCATCAGACCAGAGGAAATTTCTCCAAAATGTATGATCTTTATCCCCATGTGCAGTTGCAAACCGTAGTCTGGCTTTTTGGAGCAGTGGCTTCTTCCTTGCTGAGCGGCCTTTCAGGTTATGTCGATATAGGACTCATTTTACTGTGGATATAGATACTTTTGTACCTGTTTCCTCCAGCATCTTCACAAGGTCCTTTCCTGTTGTTCTGGGATTGATTTGCACTTTTCGCACCAAAGTACGTTCATCTCTCTCTCATCTCCTTCCTTAGCGGTATGACGGCTGCGTGGTCCCATGGTGTTTATACTTGCGTACTATTTGTACAGATGAACGTGGTACATTCAGGCGTTTGGAAATTGCTCCCAAGGATGAACCAGACTTGTGGAGGTCTACAATTGTTATTCTGAGGTCTTGGCTGATTTCTTTTGATTTTCCCATGATGTCAAGCAAAGAGGCACTGAGTTTGAAGGTAGGCCTTGAAATACATCCACAGGTACACCTCCAATTGACTAAAATGATGTCAATTAGCCTATCAGAAGCTTCTAAAGCCATGACATCATTTTCTGGAATTTTCCAAGCTGTTTAAAGGCACAGTCAACTTAGTGTATGTAAACTTCTGACCCACTGGAATTGTGATTAAATGTAGTAATCTGTCTGTAAACAATTGTTGGAAAAATTACTTGTCTCATGCACAAAGTAGATGTCCTAAGCGACTTGCCAAAACTATAGTTTGTTAACAAGAAATTTGTGGAGTGGTTGAAAAACTAGTTTTAATGACTCCTAAGTGTATGTAAACTTCCGACTTCCGACTTCAACTGTAAATAAAGTATATTTATTTCTAAACAGTAAAACAGATAGGTATGAAAATACCCTCAAATAAAAGGTGACATTATGTACTGTCGCCTAATATAAAACATTTAATATCAATTCTAAAATGCTGGAGTATAGAGCCAAATTCAAAGTTTAATAAATTAAAAAACCAAGGGTGGGTCAAAATTATTCCCATAATGTAGAAGTTTCAGTAGATTAGGAACTGCTTCCTATAAAGCTATGTGGAGTATAATGTAGCTGGACATTGTAAAGTCATACACACAATTATATTACTTCTTATTGACATTCAACCTGGGAATGGAATTTAAGCAATTAATGTAAAAACATGTCTAAAACAAATCCTGCAACAAAGGACCAGGTGTGAATGTTCTGGGGGTTCTAAGTCTACCCCTAACCAGTTTGAATACACTGTTTGATTTCACCCCCAGACCCCAAAACACACCCCATTCAAAACAGTTTTAACAGCCCCCCACCCGATGCAACTCAATATTAAGAAGGCATACAGTCAGTGTACAGCCCAATGCACTACCCCCAGGATCACAACAAGCCCCTCACACATTGGACCACACACACACACAATGTGAATGGAAATATATTATTATATTTTTATATATTACAATCACAAGAAAGGGTGTTGGTTATTTTAGTTTTACAAGTAACATTTCTTGGACATGTCCTTACTTAAAAAATAAGCATGTTTGGTCTTGTTTGAATCAGCCTAATTCTCTGGTTATAAATAAAATAACCATGATTGGCAGAATGTTTAATTCACATCTCTGGCTATTAATAGATTGTGGAACTATGAAAAATAGGGAATAATGTTCCCAACACACCCACCTCACAGTTCCTACACAGACTCTGAGTCACCATGCAGGTCTGACACCAGAGGAGGCTGGTGGGAGGAGCTATAGGAGGACGGGCTCATTGTAATGGCTGGAATGGAATCAATGGAACGTATCAAACACAAACATATGAAACCACATGTTTGACTGAGTTCCATTTATTTCATTCCAGACATCACAATGAGCCTGTCCTGCTATAGCTCCTCCCACCAGACTCCACTGCCTGACAACCATTCTATTGTCTTGAGGACTTTACAACCATTTGGTCTGATCAAAGACCAGGACACCCTTTCAAATAGATACATCCTCTCAGCCTTGATGACTAAACTAATCAAAGACTAACACACACACACACACCACAGTAATCTGATCATGGTGACTCCACAGTAATAACATTTATAACTCATAAGTCACCAGGTGTGATTTACCTTTTGACAGATGAAACCCTACATCAACTACTAATGACTTATGGGAGGAAGTGTGCATTTCACATATTAAGATATAATACAACGATACTTCCTTTGTGTGTTGTACTTAGTCAATTGAAAATGTGCTTAAAGTTTTGAAAAAACAGCCTTTTTGATGATCTGTTTTGAGTTTTGTATTAAGAGTTGTGAGATTTTACCACATACTTGTGAAAATAGTACAAAAGTGATTATAAAATCTATAATACATGGATACTTCCTTAAATGTACTTATTTTGTGTTATGCAATTATGTTATTGAAACAGAATAAGTCTAATGAGAGAATAAAAAGGTCAAGTCCAACCATTACCTCTCTCCTCTTTCACATCTCTCTATCATCACTCCATGGGTGTGTCCCAATAATCTCTCCTTCCTCCTGAAGTGTATCATTCCTTCGCTACTCCTCTCAAATGTAAAAGCATTGGATTGGTGTTGGCATGGGGTAGAGGGAGTTTACATATACCAGTCATTTCCTTTGAAATACATGAAGGGAAGTGGACAAGTTCACACTTAGAAAGGAGATAATAGTTCCACACCCCATGTGTCCTGATAACTACAGGAATAAAACCATATTGAGGTTGTCTGCTTTCTATACGGTTTGAAGAGAGAGAGAGAGAGAGAGAGAGAGAGAGAGAGAGAGAGAGAGAGAGAGAGAGAGAGAGAGAGAGAGAGAGAGAGAGAGAGAGAGAGAGAGAGAGAGAGAGAGAGAGAGAGAGAGAGAGAGAGAGAGAGAGAGAGAGAGAGAGAGAGAGAGAGAGAGAGAGAGAGAGAGAGAGAGAGAGAGAGAATGTGACCCAGTTCAATGGGTCTTAACAGAACTGGGGGATGTCAGCCATGAAGTTGTCTAAACACAAATGGAAAATAATTTGTTTCTGATTCATTGTTAATGGATTTTCAATTAGGAACACAGGGGGAAAACCTAACACAACAACACACATAACACACAACCAATAAAAACAAAGGGGGAGGAAACCACTAAAGTCATTACCATATTGTCATTTTCTAATGACAGGGAGAAAACATGTAAAATCTAGAAGACTACTTTAGATCTGGTCAAAAGAAGCCTAGTGCACTATGCAGGGAACAGGGAGAGATTTGGGACAGAGACAGTAACTCCTGGATGGAAATCTTCATTCTAATGACAGTGAGCAAATCTCCAATCTCCACCCTATTCCTTATGTAGTGCACTACTTTAGATCTGGTCAGAAGTAGCCTAGTGCACTACGTAGGGAACAGGGTGTCATTTGGGCCAGAGTGAGTAACTCCCCTAGGTATGAATTCTCTCTCTATCTTATCTGTCTTCTATATTATGTTCTCCCCTCCTCCTCTCTTCTCTCCTCTATTCACTCTATTCTATCATCCACACCACATGCCAGCTTCAACACAATCCATTTACAAGTTAAAGACACACCTTGGAATAAATAGCAAAGGAAAACTACTACTAGATGTATTTTTTATTTCCCATCACCATGAATCATATTTAATAACTGAACAGTAGAAGACCTAACTTAATCTGTTCCTGACTCTGGGTAGTGGATTAAAAAGACCATCAATCTCCAATGATATTAAAGTACAATTCTGAACATTACTGATATACTGAGTGGCAAGTCAAGATATCTGATGTTTTTATTGTTTGGTTAATAGCACCACCTGCGGGACAGGTTTAATGTTGCTTGACTGAGCAGTATTGGAGAATAAAAGATGCCAAACTTAAAATGAGACAGAGAACCAATTGAGAAAACATTTCAATGGTTCTGAATGACAACCAACATACATTAACAGCATACATCATATGATTAATGTGAATATATAAGATTAAAACATTGCACTTAAATGCTAATTAAATTCATAACATCTTCTGAAGATCAAATCAAACAAATCATTGTACATAAAAACAGAGCATAATGAATCATCACATCTGGGGACCATCACCACGAGTATGACTAGTATCTATGTGGACCCTACTACAGTTTAACCAGCTCAGCTATAGACTACACCAGCATGACTAGTATCTATGTGGACCCTACTACAGTTTAACCAGCTCAGCTATAGACTACACCAGAGAATGACTAGTATCTATGTGGACCCTACTACAGTTTAACCAGCTCAGCTATAGACTACTCCAGCATGACTAGTATCTATGTGGACCCTACTACAGTTTAACCAGCTCAGCTATAGACTACACCAGCATGACTAGTATCTATGTGGACCCTACTACAGTTTAACCAGCTCAGCTATAGACTACACCAGCATGACTAGTATCTATGTGGACCCTACTACAGTTTAACCAGCTCAGCAGTACTATCATAGAGCCAAAACCCAGGATAGAGGGGCTGAGTGAATGTGGTCTGAACTCTGTGGAGGAGGGTCATTGTATCAGAGACACTGTAGAAGGACAGAGTACCTGCCTTGTGATCCAGGTCCACTCCTACTCTGGAGGACTGAGGCCTGATACTTTAGTCTCAACATTATTGTGTCTGAAACAATAACCACCTCTATAACACTCTAAACACCAGGACTTGTCATTCTCTCCAAATACATTACCCCTCTCTGTTCTGCTGATGTCTTTATATGAGACTGCTGTAACAACACACACCCCACTCCACTCCACCTCCCAGTAACAGCGTCCAGACAGACCCTCTCTACACAGAACCTGGTAGTTTGTGAATCTGTCTGGATGAACAGGATATGGTTGGACTTGGCCTGTATAGGTCACCTTTCTGTTCCCTTCAGACAGAGAGAGGTGTGTGTGTGCTGTGTTTGGGTCCAGTGTGAGCTGACAGGAATCTGGGAGAAGAGCAGAGCAGAGACCAATGAGGGGAGTTAGAACAATAAGTGAAGTCAGATACTGTATCTACCCTGTCTTTGATTAGAGAACAGCAGAAATCAAATCAGAGAAATATGAGGAGTCAGATAGATACCCAGTCTTTGATTAGATCTACTATTGCTATATATTTCTAGAGGGATTGTTAGGAGTGTCAGTAAAAAGAGACTGTTAGTTACTTCAGAATAAAGAGACTCACATTGTAAGAACTGTTCTCTGGTCTTGGGCTCTGGAGGCAGTACAACATCCACTATATTCACTACAGACACACAAACACATTCACAGAGAGAGGGAATGTTATCATCACACCATATTCCACATGTATATGACTAGTAGGGAACTTTCAATGGTCTAAAGTTGATGTTCTTATTATTTTCAACACACCTGTAGTGGAGATCTTGGTCCATTCTCCTTTAAGGACCTCTTCTAGTGTCTCTTTTAGTTCAGACACAGTCTTACTCACATCTCCAAAGTACTGAAGAGGACGGACAACGATGCTGGGTAAGTCTGAAGATACACTGGTACCGGAGAGAGACTGATAACTCTGGAGACAGAGAGAGAGAGAGAGACTGATAACGAGAGAGCGAGAGACTGATAACGAGAGAGTGAGAGAGAGACAGAGACAGAGACAGAGCAGAACCAAATGATTGAGAGTTTTAATCTCATATCACATGTATCAAGGCAGTTGAGTTAACTGGAGGAAATGGATGTGATTCTCTGTGTGTGAGAGCTGCTCCAGCTCAGTGCTTCTCTTCCTCAGCTCAGCTATCTCCTGCTCCAGTTGCTCCAGGAGTCCTTCAGCTTGACTCACTTGAGCCTTCTCTTGGGCTCTGATCAGCTCCTTCACCTCAGAGCGCCTTCTCTCAATGGAGCGGATCAGCTCGGTAAAGATCTTATCACTGTCCACCACTGCTGCCGGTGCAGAGCGCTGTTGAGAGAGAGAGAGAGAGAGAGAGAGAGAGAGAGAGAGAGAGAGAGAGAGACTGACATGTCTTACTTTAATGAGCCATCCTCATTACACTAACACCCCCACCCCTAAAAGCACATTGCGTGACACCACAACCTCCACACAATCACATTATTCAGTACCCAACACCACAGTACAATACACCATCCAGCACCACATTCCAACCGTCCATCCAACCCCTCCTCTCCAGCCGTACAGACAGCCCCCCTGAGCCCCCATACCTCCTGAAACATCTCCACACTGTTGATCATTTTGTACAACTCAAACTCAACCCTAAGGCGTCAACAGTAATGGCCTTACCCTGGCAACACAGAAAAAACATGATGAACAGTCTGTCATTGCAGAAAACGGACACCCCTCCCCAACTCCCAGGTCAACCCGAGCCAACCAGCTATTGGTGTCCAGGGCTCCATGTAATACCCTCCACTGGAGGACCCCTGACCTTTCCAGCACTGGGAGCTTATAGAGCACCCTCCACCTATACCCTGCCATGCTCTCAGCCCCCACAACCCCCTGCCACTGATGCCCCTTCACTCCCGCTAAGCTCCTGATTTGTCTAACCTTGACACTGAGGGTGTACAGCACCTTACCCCCCACCTCCTCAAACTCCCCCAGGCTCAGAGTGTTAAAAGTCAGTAAGTCCTCCGGACTCTCCTGCCAGTCCCCAGTCTCTGCTGTCACTTGCAGTGGTGGAAACGGTGGTGGCCCCTTCTCAGGCTGCTCCAGCCCCCTCCTCACTGGGTCAGGCCGAGCCTCCTGGACCTCCCCATGACTCTCTCCAGCAGCCTAAGAGACGTTAGTCCCGCCTGCTGTGCTGACTCTTGGGGGGTTTTCCACCCCCCGGCAGCCGCAGGTCTGCTAGTCTCTTGATGCCTGCTGCCATTAAAGGTCCCTGCAGGATGGCTGAATGAGCGGACCTCAACAGGATCAGTGGGTTGTGGAAGATGGGCTCCTCCCATACCCATGGCCCAGGCACCACACCCCCCTCTGGTGTGGGCCTCAGCAGCTGCCATGCCCTCAGTACTGCAGCATAGAAATCAGAGACCCCTGCTGTATTGAGTCTCTCCTGCCGCATGGTCTCTCCTATCATTGCTATGCAGACGACACACAATTAATTTTCTCCTTCCCCCTTCTGATAACCAGGTGGCGAATCACATCTCTGCATGTCTGGCAGACATATCAGTGTGGATGTCGGATCCCCACCTCAAGCTGAACTTCGGCAAGACGGAGCTGCCACCCATCAGGTTCCCTCATCTCCCCCACAACAGAAGTTACTCCCCCTTCTGCTGTCCCCACCTCTCCCAAAAGCCTTGGTAGCTTGAGCAAGAAGTGACATCTTCTAAGAGCTTTACATGGAATTTCCAATAGGACACCTGCCTGGGCCCTGGTGAAACAGAGAACTGAGCCCTGTACTAGGTGCAGACACATTTTGGAAAGCAAAGACAAGGTCACTGATTTTGGCTCTAACCACTAACAACCTACCCTTACACACCTCTTTTGCTACCCCTGCACTAAGATTTGTGCCATGGCTCAGCACCTGCGCCCCCTTACACCAAACCCCCAATACACTTCATTAATCACATCACTGTGTGTCTCTTGCAAAAAAATCACGTTTAAATGTTTTTGGTTTACATATTCCCCCAGTCTCTGCCGCCGTTCATGTTAAGGAAGTCTAACCGTGAAATCTCCATAAGAGGTGGGAGGGAAATCACCACAATCAGAAACCAGTAGAGAAGCCCATAAAGCCACCATGCCAGAAAAAACCATCCATTTAAGCAGATTCTGAAGACATGCCCTTAAGAACCCATGACCCATTTTCTCAGCCTATACCACTTCCTGGGTGAGAGGACACTAAACCCCTCATTCTTCATCACGTGTTGTACTGACCTTACAAACCTTCCAGGATCAATAAAATAAGACTCCAGCAGAACCTTCTTTTTCCCCTTTAGTCTCCATCAGGAACCTAGAAAGTTCTCTCACCGTATATACTGGGCCCTCAGCCTGACTGGCTGTCAGCTCTGGATCCAATGAGCCGTCTGAAAACGAGACGCCTTGTCCTCCGCTCCCGCAGACTCACCTCCCCCCTCTTCCTCCATTGGCACGGTACCGTCCTCCTCCTCCCCAGTCTCTGCCCCCCTGCACTTCCCCCCTGATCAGAGCCTCTTCCCCAATGACAGGCAATATTTCCTGGGATGAGCCCACCAAGCCTTTGCCCACCGGAGTCTCTGTTACTACAGAAACCTGCCTCAGCTCATGTAGCCCAGCTGCAACCCTCCCCACCACCGCTTTCTCCACGGCCTGCGCACCACCACTTGGCCATGCACTACTACCGTGTAGCTCAGTTGGTAGAGCATGGCGCTTGCAACGCCAGGGTTGTGGGTTCATTTCCCATGGGGGGACAGTATGAAAATGTATGCACTCACTAACTGTAAGTCGCTCTGGATAAGAGCATCTGCTAAATGACTAAAATGTAAAAAATGTACTCTCCTCACTCCTGGTACCCCTGCCATTTATTTTTTCAATTCTGAGTAATCACTATTTTAGTACGGATTAGTAAGGAAAAACACTTTATTCAGTACTACTGCAGTTGCTTAATAATTCCAATAGATGGCAGCATAAGACCATGAATGACATTTCAGAAGATTAGTTTAGTTCTCTCCCTGGATACACCACCACTCTCCCTCACAGGAAAACTCCTGCCTGAGCGTTTTACTGTCCCTTTCCACACTGCTAACGCAAGAGGAAGGACTGAAAAAGCATTTAACACGTTACTGTGAAGTAATATAATGATGAGTCATGTTTATTATTACCTGTTTTTATGGTCATGTTTTGAAATTATACTTCATTACTATAATGATTATGTAGTGTATGAAGAATTATGACTTTGCTAATGTTTTCAAGTGGAATCTGAGAGGATGTTTATTCAGTTTCAGAGGGAGCCGTTTTAGAGTGACACCCCATAGAACAGAGGGAGTCTGTTTGTTGTAGACAGGGGATTGGTCAGTATGGGTAACCGCCCATATCCTGGGTAAAGATTATAAGTACTGGCTTTGAACAAAGGAGAGCAGAACAGACATATTCTTTTGGGACTCTGTTCTCCGGATGATCTTGACATCTGTAAACTTCTGCTGAAATCTTGTGATATAAATAAAACTTATGATCAAAGCTCAGTATAAGCGGACTCCTTTGTGTCACACCATAATTAGCAACATTAACTCGACACTACATTATTTTGACCCAGACAGTTTGGTTGCGTGAATAACCCAATATGTTGGGTTGTTAGTATTAACAGAACACAGGTTAATTTAACCATCAGTTGGGTATTTTTTACTCTCATGCTTGGTTGACCTAGCAACTGGGTCTGTTTTAATGTCATGCTTGGTTGACCTAGCAACTGGGTCTGTTTTAATGTCATGCTTGGTTGACCTAGCAACTGGGTCTGTTTTAATGTCATGCTTGGTTGACCTAGCAACTGGGTCTGTTCTAATGTCATGCTTGGTTGACCTAGCAACTGGGTCTGTTTTAATGTCATGCTTGGTTGACCTAGCAACTGGGTCTGTTTTAATGTCATGCTTGGTTGACCTAGCAACTGGGTCTGTTTTAATGTCATCCTTACTGTAGGTTATTTTAAAGAGGCGTGGCTTACTATGGGCGTGGCTTTCAGCTAGATCTTATTGGCCACCCATGAGAGTAAATGTCATTCCAGTTTATCATATCAAATTTACATACTGTAAACTCAATGTTTCCTTATTAAATTATTCTATAATATTTAGAGTATTTATTACATATTATAATAAGGTATACCACTGTATTATAGCCCAACAATGAGACATACGTGGACTTTTAGGAAACTCTATAAGCATAATTGAAGCTACAAACATGTCAATGTTCAACCTTAACATGTGCTAACTACGCAACAGATCAGATGAACAGGAATTATATTTACTCTGATGGGTGGCTAAAAATAACTATCTGAAAGCCACACCCCTACTAAACTATGCCTACAGTCTTCTGATCTGACCTGCTGGGTCATATCTCAATAAGCAAGCAACAATAACCCAACACCCAGCATCCATAACCCAGCAGTTTTTAAAGAAAACAACCCAACTAAGTGACCCAACGCCTGCAACCCAACATTTGGGTCAACCAAACAACCCAGCATTGTTTAGTGTGTGGGGACAGGTGTAGACACCTTTCAGATCATCCTGATCCCAGCTTTCTTTAATACAGCCCATACAGTAGCTGTGTCCACAGGCAGTAGTCACCGGATCCTTCAGTGGATCCAGAAAGACGGAGCAACAGAACAGTTCTAGATTGTCAGCCATTTTAGTGCTTTCACCTGAAGGTTGAGCAACAGGGTGTCAAAGATGACTTTCTGTTTCATGGAACTCTACACCAGAGGACAGGAAGTGGCTTCCTCTTGACTGTGTACTCTGTATCTACAGGTTTTTGGGGGATGGAAGTCAAGCTAAGAAGATGATGTTGCATACAGCTGTGTCTACAAGGAATAGTAACTGGATCCTTTGGTAGATCCAGACAGCAGAGTGGATATTTTAAAAGGGCCTCTGCAATGTCCATACAACAAACTGCACAGCAGAGTATCAGAGATAACTTTAATTTCTTTGAAAGTCTGAGTGGTGGGGGAGGCCTTTTAGATCTGTTTGGAGACGTTAGTCCTGGATGGATGCACTGAGGTATATAGGGATGGAAGCCATAGTGACGTGTAACCAAATATAAGGTTGTGGTAAAACATTACAACGTTTTAAAGGTTCCATAAATGTACAGTGACCTATTCAGAAGCCACAGTGGTGAATGATGAATATGTCAAATCAAAAGTTTTCTTTCATTTTCAGTCGTGTAAAATGATCATAAATTGTAAAGAAACATGTGGATGCAGTGGGGTGCAAATACCTCTGTAGAATTAATTAAGCGAGAAATGGCGGTGGAAACGGCTTTATGCACAAATATTGATATAATAACCATCATATTGAAGTAAACTTGGAGTCACACGATGATATGTGGTGTGGTCCTCCCACTACGACTCGGGAAACCATGCAGTTTATTAAGCTACAGATAAAATAAGTTATGCTGAACTTCACAGGGTGGTGAAAGTTCACAGTGATGAGCTTGATGCTCCTTTCCAATAAATATCGAGGGTCTTTTTGTCCATAATAATGTCATCATGTAGGCAGCCTATCCAGAGTGGGCGTGTTCACTATATAATGCCCCCAAAACATCTAACAAAACCATCGGTAGAGTTGAAAATGTGATGGAAACCCATTTAACAGAACGTTTTTAACTGGTTTTTGTATTTTCCCAAAAATATATTTGTATGTGCATTACATCATCATGCACAGCCATTTATCCTCAACAAGTCAATTTGATGGAAACATCTCTGCTGGTAAAATTCACGTTTTTATGAAGATTTTACAATATTCACATGAAAATCTGTCGCCAGTCGAATGGAAACAGATTTTCATGCGAATTTTGAAAAATCTGCATAAAAACAATATCCTCATCTATAAACAATATCCCAATAGACTTGAATGGTAAATTACGTATTAAATCATTTTGGAGTCACTTGTATTGTAAATAAGAACATAATATCTTTAAGCGACTCCAAAATGACACAATACATTATTTACCATTCAATTCTATTGTGCACAACATCATCTGAAACACAACCAAAACACACTGCAAATGCATCCAACAAGAGTCCCAAGCTTGATGTAGTCATAGCCTGCTAGGAATATGGGACCAAATACTAAACTTTTGACAAAGTGTAATACACTATAAGTGAATTTGTTCAAATACTTATGACACCTTCTAATGGAGGGCCTAGATACAGATGAAGTCGGAAGTTTACATACACCTTTGCCAAATACATTTAAACTCAGTTTTTCACAATTCCTGACATTTAATCCTAGTAAAAGTCCCGGTTTTAGGTCAGTTAGGATCACCACTTTATTTTAAGAAGGTGAAATGTCAGAATAATAGTAGAGAGAATGATTTATTTCAGCTTTTATTTCTTTCATCACATTCCCAGTGGGTCAGAAGTTTACATACACTCAATTATTATTTGGTAGCATTGCCTTTCAATTGTTTAACTTGGGTCAAACGTTTCGGGTAGCCATCCACAAGCTTCCCACAATAAGTTGGGTGAATGTTGGCCCATTCCTCCTGACAGAGCTGGTGTAACTGAGTCAGGTTTGTAGGCCTCCTTGCTCGCACACGCTTTTTCAGATCTGCAAACACATTTTCTATAGGGTTGAGGTCAGGGCTTTGTGATGGCCACTCCAATACCTTAACTTTGTTGTCCTTAAGCCATTTTGCCACAACTTTGGAAGTATGCTTGGGGTCATTGTCCATTTGGAAGACCCATTTGCAACCAAGCTTTAACTTCCTGACTGATGTCTTGAGATGTTGCTTCAATATATCCACATAATTGTCCTTCCTCATGATGCCATATATTTTGTGAAGTGCACCAGTCCCTCCTGCAGCAAAGCACACCCACAGCAAGATGCTGCCGCCCCCGTGCTTCACGTTGGGATGGTGTTCTTCGGCTTGCAAGTCTCACACTTTTTCCTCCAAACATAACGATGGTCATTATGGCCAAACAGTTCTATTTTTGTTTCATCAGACCAGAGGACATTTCTCCAAAAAGTATAATCTTTGTCCCCATGTACAATTGCAAACCGTAGTCTGTCTTTTTTAATGGCAGTTTTGGAGCAGTGGCTTCTTCCTTGCTGAGCGGCCTTTCAGGTTATGTCGATATAGGACTCCCCTGTGGATATAGATATTTTTGTACCTGTTTCCTCCAGCATCTTCATAATGTCCTTTGCTGTTGTTCTGGGATTGATTTGCACTTTTCGCACCAAAGTACGTTCATCTCTAGGAACAGAACGCGTCTCCTTTCTGAGCGGTATGACGGCTGCGTGGTCCCATGGTGTTTATACTTGCGTACTATTGTTTGTACAAATGAACGTGGTACCTTCAGGCATTTGGAAATTGCTCCCAAGGATGAACCAGACTTGTGGAGGTCTACAATTTTTTTCTGAGGTCTTGGCTGATTTCTTTTGATTTTCCCATGATGTCAAGCAAAGAGGCACTGAGTTTGAAGATAAGCCTTGAAATACATCCAAAGGTACACCTCCAATTGACTCAAATGATGTCAATTATCCTATCAGAAGCTTCTAAAGCCATGACATTTTTTTGGAATTTTCCAAGCTGTTTAAAGGCACAGTCAACTCAGTGTATGTAAACTTCTGACCCACTGGAATTGTGATACAGTGAATTATAAGTGAAATCATCTGTCTGTAAACAATTGTTGGAAACATTACTTGTGTCATGCAGAAAGTAGATGTCCTAACTGACTTGCCAAAACTATAGTTTATTAACAAGAAATTTGTGGAGTGGTTGAAAAACTAGTTTTAATGACTCCAACCTAAGTGTATGTAAACTTCCGACTTCAACTGTAAATAAAGTATATTCATTTCTAAACAGTAAAACAGACATGGATGTTTTATCAATGTTTTATGATGATAATGAAAATACCCTCAAATAAAAGGTGACATTCTGTACTGTCGCCTCATATAAAACATTTAATGTCAAATCTAAAATGCTGGAGTATAGAGCCAAATTCAAAATTTAATAAATTCAAAAAACCAAGGGTGGGTCAAAATTATTCCCATAATGTAGAAGTTTCAGTAGATTAGGAACTGCTTCCTATAAAGCTATGTGGAGTATAATGTAGCTGGACATTGTAAAGTCTGCTTCCTATAAAGCTATGTGGAGTATAATGTAGCTGGACTTTGTAAAGTCTGCTTCCTATAAAGCTATGTGGTGTATAATGTAGCTGGACATTGTAAAGTCTGCTTCCTATAAAGCTATGTGGAGTATAATGTAGCTGGACATTGTAAAGTCTGCTTCCTATAAAGCTATGTGGAGTATAATGTAGCTGGACATTGTAAAGTCATACATACAATTATATTACTTCTTATTGACATTCAACCTGGGAATGGAAATGTAAGAAATTAATGTACAAACATGTACAAAACAAATTCTGCAACAAAGGACCAGTTGTGAATGTTCTGGGGGGTCTAAGTCTACCCCTAACCAGTTTGAATACAATGTTTGATTTCACCCCCAGACCCCAAAACACACCCCATTCAAAACAGTTTCAACAGCCCCCCACCCGATGCAACTCAATATTAAGAAGGCATACAGTCAGTGTACAGCCCAATGCACTACCCCCAGGATCACAACAAGCCCCTCACACCTGGGACCACACACACAATGTGAATGGAAATATATTATCATATTTTTATATATATTACAACCCATCACAAGAAAGGGTGTTGGTTATTTTAGTTTTACAAGTAACCTTTCTTGGACATGTCCTTACTTTAAAAATAAGCATGTTTGGTCTTGTTTGAATCAGCCCAATTCTCTAGTTATAAATAAAATAACCATGATTTGCAGATCTCTTGCTATTAATAGATTGTGGAACTATGAAAAATAGGGAATAATGTTCCCAACACACCCACCTCACAGTTCCTACACAGACTCTGAGGCACCATGCAGGTCTGACACCAGAGGAGGCTGGTGGGAGGAGCTATAGGAGGACGGGCTCATTGTAATGGCTGGAATGGAATCAATGGAATGTATCAAACACAAACATATGAAACCACATGTTTGACTGAGTTCCATTTATTCCATTCCAGACATCACAATGAGCCTGTCCTGCTATAGCTCCTCCCACCAGACTCCACTGCCTGACAACCATTCTATTGTCTTGAGGACTTTACAACCATTTGGTCTGATCAAAGAGCAGGACACCCTTTCAAATAGATACATCCTCTCAGCCTTGATGACTAATCAAAGACTAACACACACACACACATACACACACACACACACACACACACACACACACACACACACACACACCACAGTAACCTGATCATGGTGACTCCACAGTAATAACATTTATAACTCATAAGTCACCAGGTGTGATTTACCTTTTGACAGATGAAACCCTACATCAACTACTGATGACTCTTATGGGAGGAAGTGAGCATTTCACATATTAAGATATAATACAAGGATACTTCCTTTGTGTGTTGTACTTAGTCAATTGAAAATATGCTTAAAGTTTTGAAAAAACAGCCTTTTTGATTATCTGTTTTGAGTTTTGTATTAAGAGTTGTGAGATTTTACCACATACTTGTGAAAATAGTACAAAAGTGATTATAAAATCTATAATACATGGATACTTCCTTAAATGTACTTATTTTGTGTTATGCAATTATGTTATTGAAACAGAATAAGTCTAATGAGAGAATAAATAAGTCAAGTCCAACCATTACCTCTCTCCTCTTTCACATCCCTCTATTATCACTCCATGGGTGTGTCCCAATAATCTCTCCTTCCTCCTGAAGTGTATCATTCCTTTACTACTCCTCTCAAATGTAAAAGCATTGGATTGGTGTTGGCATGGGGTAGAGGGAGTTTACATATACCAGTCATTTCCTTTGAAATCCATGAAGGGAAGTGGACAAGTTCAAACTTAGAAAGGAGATAATAGTTCCACACCCCATGTGTCCTGATAACTACAGGAATGAAACCATATTGAGGTTGTCTGCTTTCTATACGGTTTGAGGGGAGAGAGAGACAGACAGAGACAGAGAGAGACAGAGAGAGAGAGAGAGACAGAGAGAGAGAGAGAGAGAGAGAGAGACAGAGAGAGAGAGACAGAGAGAGACAGAGAGAGAGACAGACAGAGAGACAGAGAGAGAGAGAGAGAGAGAGAGAGTGAGAGACAGAGAGAGAGACAGAGAGAGAGACAGAGAGAGAGAGACAGAGAGAGAGACAGAGAGACAGACAGAGAGACAGAGAGAAAGACAGAGAGACAGAAACAGAAAGAGAGAGGACATCAGGTAATGTTCTGGAGATGAGGGAATATGTGTCCAGAAACCCTCAAGTATGGTTAACCACAGTTAGGCCCAGTATGGACTATCAATACAAGTGACCATTTAGAATGTGACCCAGTTCAATGGGTCTTAACAGAACTGGGGGTTGTCAGCCATGAAGTTGTCTAAACACAACTGGAATATAATTTGTTTCTGATTCATTGTTAATGGATTTTCCATTAGGAACACAGGGGGAAAACCTACACAACACCACAAATAACACACAACCAATAAAAACAAAGGGGGAGGAAAACACTAAAGTCATGACCATATTGTCATTTTCTAATGACAGGGAGAAAACATGTAAAATCTAGAAGACTACTTTAGATCTGGTCAGAAGAAGCCTAGTGCACTATGTAGGGAACAGGGAGAGATTTGGGACAGAGACAGTAACTCCTGGATGGAAATCTTCATTCTAATGCCAGTGAGCAAATCTCCAATCTCCACCCTATTCCCTATGTAGTGCACTACTTTAGATCAGGTCAGAAGTAGCCTAGTGCACTACGTAGGGAACAGGGTGTCATTTGGGCCAGAGTCAGTAACTCCCCTGGGTATGAATTCTCTCTCTATCTTATCTGTCTTCTATATTATGTTCTCCTCTCCTCCTCTCTTCTCTCCTCTATTCACTCTATTCTATCATCCACACCACATGCCAGCTTTAACACAATCCATTTACAAGTTAAAGACACACCTTGGAATTAATAGCAAAGGAAAACTACTACTATATGTATTTTTTATTTCCCATCACCATGAATCATATTTAATAACTGAACAGTAGCAGACCTAACTTCATATGTTCCTGACTCTGGGTAGTGGATTAAAAAGACCATAAATCTCCAATGATATTAAAGTACAATTCTGAACATTACAGATATACTGAGTGAGAAGTCAAGATAGCTGATGTTTTTATTGTTTGGTTAATAGCACCACCTGCTGGACAGGTTTAATGTTGCTTGACTGAGCAGTACGGGAGAATAAAATATGCCAAATTTAGGGCCGGTTTCCCGGACATCTCGATTGAACATGCTTTTTAGTCTAGGACTAAGCTTCATCTGTGTCCGGGAAACCGGCCCATATAGTTCAATTAGCAAGTAAGTAACACTACCTGTTCCATAGGCACGACAAAGCCTATTCCCCCTCAGGAGACTAAAAAGATTTGGCATGGGTCCTCAGATCCTCAAAAAATTCTACAGCTGCACCATCGAGAGCATCCTGACTGGTTGCATCACCGCCTGGTATGGCAACTGCTTGGCCTCTGACCGCAAGGCACTACAGAGGGTAGTGCGTACGGCCCAGTACATCACTGGGGCAAAGCTCCCTGCCATCCAGGACCTCTATACCAGGCGGTGTCAGAGGAAGGCCCTCAAAATTGTCAAAGACTCCAGTCACCCTAGTCATAGACTGTTCTCTCTGCTACCGCACGGCAAGCGGTACCGGAGTGCCAAGTCTAGGTCCAAAAGACTTCTCAACAGCTTCTACCCCCAAGCCATAAGACTCCTGAACAGCTAATCATGGCTACCCGGACTATTTGCACTGCCCCCCCACCCCATCCTTTTTACGCTGCTGCTACTCTGTTAAGTATTTATGCATAGTCACTTTAACTCTACCCACATGTACATATTGCCTCAACTGCCTCAACTGGCCGGTGCCCCCGCACATTGACTATGCAACGGTACCCCCCTGTATATATAGCCTCCCTACTGTCACTTTATTCTATTGTATATATAGCCTCCCTACTGTCACTTTATTTTTTACTTCTGCTCTTTTTTTTTTCTCAACACTTTTTTGTTGTTGTTTTATTCTTAATTTTTTGTTTAAAATAAATGCACTGTTGGTTAAGGGCTGTAAGTAAGCATTTCACTGTAATGTCTGCACCTGTTGTATTCGGCGCATGTGACCAATAAAATTTGATTTGATTTGATTTGATACTGAGGAAAATTACATTGAGACAGAGAACCAATTGAGAAAACATTTCAATGGTTCTGAATGCCAACCAACATACATTAACAGCAAACATCATGATTAATGTAAATGTAGCCAATTAAAAAACATTATTAAAATGTATTTAAACTCTGAAGATTAAATCAGTCAGACAAAAATAATTGTACAGAAAAACAGAGTATTATATCTGGGGACCCATCACCACCAGCATGACTAGTATCTATGTGGACCCTACTACAGTGTAACCAGCTCAGCTATAGACTACACCAGCATGACCAGTATCTATGTGGACCCTACTACAGTTTAACCAGCTCAGCTATAGACTACACCAGCATGACTAGTATCTATGTGGACCCTACTACAGTTTAACCAGCTCAGCTATAGACTACACCAGCATGACTAGTATCTATGTGGACCCTACTACAGTTTAACCAGCTCAGCAGTCCCAGAGAGCCTAAACCCAGGATAGAGGGGCTGAGTGAATGTGGTCTGGACTCTGTGGAGGAGGGTCATTGTATCAGAGACACTGTAGAAGGACAGAGTACCTGCCTTGTGATCCAGGTCCACTCCTACTCTGGAGGACCGAGGGCCTGATACTTTAGTCACAACATTATTGTGTCTGAACCAATAACCAGCTATATTACACTGTAAACACCAGGACTTGTTATTCTCTCCAAATCTACCATCTGTCCCTGTTCTGCTGATGTCTTTATATGAGACTGCTGTATCAACACCCCACCCACTCCACTCCACCTCCCAGTAACAGCGTCCAGACAGACCCTCTCTACACAGAACCATCAAGTCGTGGGTGAATCTGTCTGGATGGTCAGGATATGGTTGGACTTGGTCTGTACGTTTCACCTTTCTGTTCCTTTTAGACAGAGAGAGGTCTGTGCCTGCTGTGTTTGGGTCCAGTGTGAGCTGACAGGAATCTGGGAGAAGAGCAGAGCAGAGACCAATGAGGGGAGTTAGAACAATAAGTGAAGTCAGATACTGTATCTACCCTGTCTTTGATTAGAGCACAGCAGAGATCAAATCAGAGAAATATGAGGAGTCAGATAGATACCCAGTCTTTGATTAGATCTACTATTGCTATATATTTCTAGAGGGATTGTTAGGAGTGTCAGTAAAAAGAGACTGTTAGTTACTTCAGAATAAAGAGACTCACATTGTAAGAACTGTTCTCTGGTCTTGGGCTCTGGAGGCAGTACAACCTCCACTATATTCACTACAGACACACAAACACATTCACAGAGAGAGGGAATGTTATCATCATACCATATTCCACATGTATATGACTAGTAGGGAACTTTCAATGGTCTAAAGTTGATGTTCTTATTATTTTCAACACACCTGTAGTGGAGATCTTGGTCCATTCTCCTTTAAGGACGTCTTCTAGTTTCTCTCTCAGTTCAGACACAGTCTTACTCACATCTCCAAAGTACTGAAGAGGACGGACAACGATGCTGGGTAAGTCTGAAGATACACTGGTACTGGAGAGAGACTGATAACTCTGGAGAGAGAGAGAGAGAGAGAGAGAGAGTGAGAGGGAGCAGAACCAAATGATTGAGAGTTTTAATTTCATATCACATGTATCAAGGCAGTTGAGTTACCTGGAGGAAATGGATGTGATCCTCTGTGTGTGAGAGCTGCTCCAGCTCAGTGCTTCTCTTCCTCAGCTCAGCTATCTCCTGCTCCAGTTGCTCCAGGAGTCCTTCAGCTTGACTCACTTGAGCCTTCTCTTGGGCTCTGATCAGCTCCTTCACCTCAGAGCGCCTTCTCTCAATGGAGCGGATCAGCTCGGTAAAGATCTTATCACTGTCCTCCACTGCTGCCTGTGCAGAGCGCTGTTAAGAGAGAGCGTGAGACTGACTTGTCTTACTTTAATGAGCCATCCTCATTACACTAACACCCCCCCTCCTAAAAACACATTGCGTGCCACCACAACCTCCACACAATCACATTATCCAGTACCCAACACCACAGTACAATACACCATCCAGCACCACATTCCAACCGTCCATCCAACCCCTCCTCTCCAGCCGTACAGACAGCCCCCCTGAGCCCCCATACCTCCTGAAACATCTCCACACTGTTGATCATTTTGTACATTTCAAACTCAACCCTAAGGCGTCAACAGTAATGGCATTACCCTGGCAACACAGAAAAAACATGATGAACAGTCTGTCATTGCAGAAAACGGACACCCCTCCCCAACTCCCAGGTCAACCCGTGCCAACCAGCTATTGGTGTCCAGGGCTCCATGTAATACCCTCCACTGGAGGACCCCTGACCTTCCCAGCACTGGGAGCTTATAGAGCACCCTCCACCTATACCCTGCCATGCTCTCAGCCCCCACAACCCCCTGCCACTGATGCCCCTTCACTCCCGCTAAGCTCCTGATGTGTCTAATCTTGACACTGAGGGTGTACAGCACCTTACCCCCCACCTCCTCAAACTCCCCCAGGCTCAGAGTGTTAAAAGTCAGTAAGTCCTCCAGACTCTCCTGCCAGTCCCCAGTCTCTGCTGTCACTTGCAGTGGTGGAAACGGTGGTGGCCCCTCCTCAGGCTGCTCCAGCCCTCAGTACTGCAGCATAGAAATCAGAGACCCCTGCTGTATTGAGTCTCTCCTGCCGCATGATGAAGAGCTGCTGATCCAGCCCCAAACCACAAGCCCTCCTCAACAGAGCACATGCTGGTTCCCTCCAGCTCACCTCCGTACGGTACAGTAGCCTCTGTGCTGCTGAGTCAGAACGCTGCCACCCTGACCAGAAAAAATTCACTAACTTGCGCTGCATGTCCACAAGCAGACCACCGGGGGCGTTGAGAATGGCCAATTTAAGCCATAGAGAGTATGCCACCAAGTTGTTGATGATCAGCACCGTCCCTCTGTATGCCACTTGGGAGATGAGCCACCTCCACTTCGTCAGCCTCGACACCACCGCTTGTGACACTCCTTCCCAGTTCTTCCTATCCCAACCCTCCGAGCCCAGATACACCCCAAGCATCTTGAGCCACTCACAGCCCCACTGCAACCCCCCTGGAAGCTGCGGAGGTGCCCTGTCCCTCCATGCCCCACATAACAGAGCCTCACTCTTGCCCCAGTTTACCTAAGCAGAAGACGCCCCCTCGTACACCCTCAAACTATTCTCCAGGGCCTGTAGGTTCTGCTCATCCCTAACCAACACAGACGTCATCTGCGTATGCTGACACTGCTATGCCTGTCCCCAACCCTATGCCTGGCTCCCACACTCCCTGTAGCCTCCTGCGTAGCAGGCCCAGAAAGGGCTCAATAACAAGAGTGTATAGCTGCCCTGACAGAGGACATCCCTGGTGAATGCCCCTCCCTACCCAGACTGGCCTACTGAGCCCTCCCCACACCTTGACCATACATGAAGTCCCAGCGTACAGCATTTGAACACAGGCCACAAAATTCTCCCCACAACCAAAACAACACATTGAACAGATATTCATGGTCCACCCTATCAAAGGCTTTCTCCTGATTATGAACAGATTGTCTGTGTTTGAGCGTCCTGGTACACAGTACGTTTGGTCCTTGTGTACAATAGAGTCCAGGTGGGACTTCAGTCTGTTAACGAGGACCTTGGTAAAGACCTTATAGTCCAAACAGAGCAATGCCACAGGCCTCCAGTTCTTTAAGTCGCTCAAATCTACTTGTTTGGGCAGGAGAGTCAA
Organism: Coregonus lavaretus; assembly: GCF_964263955.1. Classification (NCBI taxonomy): domain Eukaryota; kingdom Metazoa; phylum Chordata; class Actinopteri; order Salmoniformes; family Salmonidae; genus Coregonus; species Coregonus lavaretus. Next base: position 60,790 of record NW_028156145.1, on the reverse strand, counting down.
AGCCTCCCGTCTACAGCTTAGCGACAGCTCCCCCACCCCGACGCACTGTAAAAGAATTCCCCAGAACTTTTTATAAAAATCCACAGGCAGACCGTCTGAGAGACAGCAGCTGAGAGTTTGTGAAAGGCCAGGGAAATGTCTATTTGATGTATCTGTGACAGAGAGAGTTTGGAAAGGTCTGTGAGCAGAACCTGAGAAAATCCAGGATAATAATAATAATATGCCATTTAGCAGACGCTTTTATCCAAAGCGACTTACAGTCATGTGCATACATTTTTACATATGGGTGGTCCCGGGGATCGAACCCACTACCCTGGCATTACAAGCGCCATGCTCTACCAATTGAGCTACAGAGGACCACAGAGTTCTGCCCTCTATAAATCAGAGTACAACTCCACAGCCTCATCTCCCCACAACAGAAGTTACCCACCCATCAGGCTCCCTCATCTCCCCACAACAGAAGTTACCCACCCATCAGGCTCCCTCATCTCCCCACAACAGAAGTTACCCACCCATCAGGCTCCCTCATCTCCCCACCACAGAAGTTACCCACCCATCAGGCTCCCTCATCTCCCCCACAACAGAAGTTACCCACCCATCAGGCTCCCTCATCTATCCACAACAGAAGTTACCCGCCCATCAGACAAACGTAAAACAAGAGATTTTCTTGGTTTCCCCACTCTGTTTTTCCAACCCCTCTGGTGAAACAGAGAACTGAGCCCTGACTATAATATAATATAATGTGCCATTTTGCAGACGCTTTTATCCAAAGCGACTTACAGTCATGCGTGCATATATATATATATATATATATTTTTTTTTTGTGTATGGGTGGTCCCGGGGATCGAACCCACTACCCTGGCTTTACAAGCGCTGTGCTCTACCAGCTGAGCTACAGAGGACCAGGTGCAGACACATTTATGAAAGCAAAGACAAGGTCATTATTTGGGCTCTAAACACTAACAACCTACCCTTACACACCTCTTTTGCTACCCCTGCACTAAGATTTCTGCCATGGCATTTATATGTTTTGGTTTGACATATTCCCCCAGTCTTTGCCGCCGTTCATGTTAAGGAAGTCTAACCGTGAAATCTCCATAAGAGGTGGGAGGGAAATCGCCACAATCAGAAACCAGTAGAGAAGCCCATAAAGCCGCCATGCCAGAAAAAAACATCCATTTAAGCAGATTCTGAAGACATGCCCTTAAGAACCCATGACCCATTTTCTCAGCCTATAACGCTTCCTGGGTGAGAGGACACTAAACACCTCATTCTTCATCACGTGTTGTACTGACCGTACAAACCTTCCAGGATCAATCAAATAAGACTCCAGCAGAACCTTATTTTTCCCCTTTAGTCTCCATCAGGAACCTAGAAAGTTCTCTCACCGTATATACTGGGCCCTCAGCCTGACTGGCTGTCAGCTCTGGATCCAATGAGCCGTCTGAAAACGAGACGCCTTGTCCTCCGCTCCCGCAGACTCACCTCCCCCCTCTTCCTCCTCCTCCATTGGCACGGTACCGTCCTCCTCCTTCCCAGTCTCTGCCCCCCTGCACTTCCCCCCTGATCAGAGCCTCTTACCCAATGACAGGCAATATTTCCTGGGATGAGCCCACCAAGCCTTTGCCAACCGGAGTCTCTGTTACTACAGAAACCTGCCTCAGCTCATGTAGCCCAGCTGCAACCCTCCCCACCACCGCTTTCTCCACGGCCTGCGCACCACCACTTGGCCATGCACTACTACCGTGTAGCTCAGTTGGTAGAGCATGGCGCTTGCAACACCAGGGTTGTGGGTTCGTTTCCCATGGGGGGACAGTATGAAAATGTATGCACTCACTAACTGTAAGTCGCTCTGGATAAGAGCATCTGCTAAATGACTAAAATGTCAAAAATGTACTCTCCTCCCTCCTGGTACCCCTGCCATTTTTTTGCAATTCTGAGTAATCACTATTTTAGTACGGATTAGTAAGGAAAAACACTTTATTCAGTACTACTGCAGTTGCTTAATAATTCCAATAGATGGCAGCATAAGACCATGAATGACATTTCAGAAGATTAGTTTAGTTCTCTCCCTGGATACACCACCACTCCACCTCACAGGGAAACTCCTGCCTGAGCTTTTTACTGTCCCTTTCCACACTGCTAACGCAAGAGGAAGGACTGAAAAAGCATTTAACACATTACTGTGAAGTAATATAATGATGATTCATGTTTATTATTACCTGTTTTTATGGTCATGTTTTGAAATTATATTTCATTACTATAATGATTATCAATACGCCTGAACATTAATTCAGTCACCTCTGGTCGACAAAAACGTATTTTCCTAGTACATTAATTGTCAAATTCATCAACCAGCATCGAGCACTATGCCTTCTCACGCAAGCGAGGGGCATGTTGAGGTAAATATGCTAACCGCGACGGTTGCATCATGTAATTTATTGGTGGGCTGGAAGATGCAGTGTTTTTTCTTTTCTATTCAGAGGCTATTTACTCCCAATATGAGATAATTTTATACAGAAGGTTTTTATAATGCATGTTTACTAGGGTTGAGGTTAGCGCATCTGAGTAGGGATTATTTGGGTTCAATACCTGTCCTACCTATCAATCATATTGCTGCTTGTAGCCTATAACTGATGATCCCCACACTAGAAACACCGAAAACTATCTGTGCTAGCAAACCCTGTGTTCCACCCATCCCCTGTGTAACCTTGAAGTTTGTTAAGAAACAAACACTTGTCTACGAAAAGAGACATGTTTAACGGATTCCGCTTGGCACCCAGCCGAGAGCACACGAAAACCACTTGCAAATTTACCAAAACTAACCAACTACTTGCGGTCTGTTCGTAAGCAATAAACGGAGGCAGATTAGCCACCACAACTCTTATCGAAAGAGGCGACATCTGCACCAACACACCCCTCACAAAAATCCCACTCGCAACAAGACAAACCTTTTTCATTAACACAACCACCGCCTTGTTCATTCTGGATCCAGAGTGCAGATGTTCTGCTCCAACCTGTTCGCCGACAAAGAGCAAAACTTCCTCCACACCTTTCTCCGGAACGCACCCGAAGCGACAGCGTTTCTTCTCCACTCGGTTGAGGCCATCACGCCGCCCTAACAAACTACCCCTACTCCCCCCTCAACTCTAAACGATAAACAGTGGAAACCAATAAACAAACCCTCCACCATCAGAAAATAAATTCAGAAAATACGCAAGAACCAAAAGAAAAAAGAATAGTAGCCCTCCTCACAAACCACAAATCTCTCACACAACCAACTTCTTCTACTTCTATGATATAATGGCAGTCCACAAACCAACGTTAAAGGTGCATGCCGCCACCTACTGTGCTGGAGTGTGTGGTCAATCACGATTTCCAACATTTCTAAATCCTCCTACCTAACTCAGTTCTTCTGAGAAAATAAAGAAGAGCCCTACTAACTTCTAATAGACCCTCCCCCATCCCCAAAATCCCTTCCAAACCAACCCCCCCCCCAACCTCAATGACCCTACACTTCAATCTTTCCCTGTTCAACATACTTACAACAATATAACAACACATGCTCCACCGTTTCATCGACCGTACCCCCCAGACACAAACCATTCACATGCTTGCCAACCAGATGTAATGACGAGTTCAATGTACAATGTCCTAAGCGCAATCGAGTAAACACCACCTCTTCCTTCCTAATCTGACCTTTGAATCTTGGTCCATCGACCTTTCTGTAAAACTGTAAACTTTTCATATAAATGCCGGCCCTTGTGCTCAGAGTACCATCTCTTCTGCCACACATCTATCAAAATGGCTCTGATCTTACATTTGGCCTCACCTCTACCCAGTGGAACATTAATATCAATTATATCTCGTTTCAAAGCTATTTTAGCTAACTGGTCTACAATTTCATTCCTTTCCACACCCGAATGTGCTGGGACCCAGCAGAATCTCACTACTACACCCATTCTCTCAATTCTCCATAATAACATTAATACCTCCAATAGCAAGTCACTCCTATTAGATTTACCAGATGATAAACTATTCAATACAGACAGAGAATCTGAGTATACTATAATTCTAACAGGTTGTACGTCCTCCACCCACAGGAGGACAACTACAGTGGGGGGAAAAAGTATTTAGTCAGCCACCAATTGTGCATGTTCTCCCACTTAAAAATATAAGAGAGGCATGTAATTTTCATCATAGGTATACGTCAACTATGACAGACAAAATTAGAAAAAAAATCCAGAAAATCACATTGTAGGATTTTTAATGAATTTATTTGCAAATTATGGTGTTCTTTGGATGCAACTCAGCATTCTTTGTCCTCCAAACACGACGAGTTGAGTTTTTACCAAAAAGTTATATTTTGGTTTCATCTGACCATATGACATTCTCCCAATCCTCTTCTGGATCATCCAAATGCACTCTAGCAAACTTCAGACGGGCCTGGACATGTACTGGCTTAAGCAGGGGGACACGTCTGGCACTGCAGGATTTGAGTCCCTGGCGGCGTAGTGTGTTACTGATGGTAGGCTTTGTTACTTTGGTCCCAGCTCTCTGCAGGTCATTCACTAGGTCCCCCCGTGTGGTTCTGGGATTTTGCTCACCGTTCTTGTGATCATTTTGACCCCACGGGTTGAGCTCTTGCGTGGAGCCCCAGATCGAGGGAGATTATCAGTGGTCTTGTATGTCTTCCATTTCCTAATAATTGCTCCCACAGTTGATTTCTTCCCAGCCTGGTGCAGGTCTACAATTTTGTTTCTGGTGTCCTTTGACAGCTCTTTGGTCTTTGCCATAGTGGAGTTTGGAGTGTGACTGTTTGAGGTTGTGGACAGGTGTCTTTTATACTGATAACAAGTTCAAACAGGTGCCATTAATACAGGTAACGAGTGGAGGACAGAGGAGCCTCTTAAAGAAGAAGTTACAGGTCTGTGAGAGCCAGAAATCTTGCTTGTTTGTCGGTGACCAAATACTTATTTTCCACCATCATTTGCAAATAAATTCATAAAAAATCCTACAATGTGATTTTCAGGATTCTTTTTCCTCAATTTGTCTGTCATAGTTGACGTGTACCTATGATGAAAATTACAGGCCTCTCTCATCTTTTTAAGTGGGAGAACTTGCACAATTGGTGGCTGACTAAATACTTTTTTTCCCCACTGTACATACAGATGTTGATTTAAATGCACCAATAGATATCCTTACAGCTATATACTGGATTCTGTCCATGCCGCTGTTCCATAAACTATACACTCATAATCAATTGTCGTCCTGATCAGAGCTCTATAAATATCTATCAACGATTGTCTGTCAGCACCCCATTCATAACCAGAGACCCACATAACCAACTACCGCAAAAGTGATGGAATGAGAGAGGCAGAGACATCATTACAACACTGTACATAGCCATAATATAACGTTTCTTCTTCTTTGGAGTTTAACAGCGGTTGGCATCCAATATGTTGCATTACCGCCTCCAACTGGACTATAATTTAAATCCATTATACTTTGTGATACAAAATGGGAAAAGGGGAAATTATAATGATACATAAAAACACCCTTCCAACTAACCCTACACTCATTAAATACCCACTACCCCATTCCACTACTTTGACCCTATCTGCTCCTGCACCATGCCAACGGCCTGGGAGGACGGGACACCACCACTCAACACACCCTGTAACTCTTCTGAAGTCTAATCTGGTATGCCCAAATACTTCGCTGCAGCTGCCACAACAACATCTATTTTCTGTGATTTACGTTCCATTTCTGCGGTACAGTCGATAACCATTGGTATGAATGCTAAGAAGCTAACTTTACTGAATCATATATCACTCTTTGGCCTTTGACTTTGTCGGGTAAAGACTCAAAACTCAAAAGGACTGACAGTGACTCCTATGTTTCACCACGCTCACTACTGGGTCTGCGTCACACCAAACGGCGGGCATCACAAACACCAGGAATCTTCAACTTGAATTTCTCCACCTCCACACTTACCGCTACCCCAGAAATCACTCCTTTCAATGGTGCCCTGTTCCTAAGAGCAAAGCAAGAAACAGATCTTGACCCAAGTTGCGTGACACGGAGCGCCCACTCCCTCTGGTCAGAAGAAACACAAACAAATATCACAAGTCCACTACAGGTTACCTTCACTGATTCAACTGCACCCAACTCCTTTCCCACCCAACATGAAACCACAAATGGATCTGCCAATAGGTATGGATCCACTTTCTACAACAATGTAACTCCTACTGCACCAGATTCTTCTTTATCATGTCCATTGATGCCAGGCTCTGGTTCTGAGCTCATCACCACACCTTCTACCTCACTTAACTCTCCCTCATTCATTTCCATTTCACCTCCAGAACTCAGTCTGGCGAATGGCTCACTCTGTTTGCACTTGAATTATAACATTTGAAAGTCTCTATTCCTTTGAATCTTATGTGAGTGTAATGTTTACTGTTCATTTCTGATTTATTTCACTTTTGTTTATTGTCTATTTAACTTGCTTTGTTTCCCATGCCAATAAAGCCCTTTGAATTGATTGAATTGAGAGAGAGAGAGAGAGAGAGAGAGAGAGAGAGAGAGAGAGAGAGAGAGAGGGCTCCATGTTAATGTATAGGGGACATGAGTCAGTCATGGTTACTCATGGTTATGTGATGAAGTAGCCCCGCCAGCGATTTCAAAATCAGTGTCAGCCCTCAGCCCAATAGGGAATGTCCTCTTTGTGTAACGGTCAAGCTGTTGCTTTCTCCCGCTGTAACCTGGTTCATATCCCGTTGGTTACATTAAGCAGTCTATTCTCTGAAAAGAGTCCAGACAGCCTGTTCCCAACAGTGGGGTCAGCGGGATTGGAGAGGGGCCCCTCCCCCCCCCCCCCTCTCTCTCTCTCTCTCTGACTGGAGGAGAGAAGGGAAATGATGCCTCTCCTCTGGTTAACAATAATCACCTTGAGAGACTCCACAGCCTGTTGGAGCTCCTTTAGCTCCTTCTCTCTCTCCTGGAATCTCTGTTGGACCTTCTGCTGACTCATCCCCAGCTGCCTCTGTGGAGAATCACTCTATCTTTAATTATTTGTTTATCAGACAGTCACCAACAAGTAGTTCTGGTCTTATCTGTTTCTCAGTCCTCTCTGCTGCAGCTGACACTGTATCATGGCCTTTATGTTCATCCATTGTACACAGCATACAGATACACTGCTGATCGGTACGACAGTAAACCTCCAGCAGTTTGTCATGATCAGAGCAGATCTTCTCCTGTAGTTGTGCGGTGGCTTTGACCAGAATGTGCTTCTTCAAAGCAGGAGATTCATAGTGAGATTGGAGGTGAGTCTCACAGTAAGAGGCCAGACATGCCAGACAGGACATGAGGGCTTTCTGCTTTCTGGTCCCAGTGCAGACATCACACGCCACATCTCCAGGTCCAGCATAGCACAGAGCAGGAGGGGGAGCAGCCTGGAGTCCTGTCTTCTTCAGTTTCTCCACCACTTCAGCCAACACAGTGCTTCTGTTCAGAACAGGCCTTGGGGTAAAGGTCTGTCTGCACTGTGGACAGCTGTAGACACCTTTCAGATCATCCTGATCCCAGGTTTCTTTAATACAGCCCATACAGTAGCTGTGTCCACAGGCAGTAGTCACCGGATCCTTCAGTAGATCCAGACAGATGGAGCAACAGAACAGTTCCTGATTCTCTGCCATTTTGGTGCTCTCTCCCGTAGGTTAAGCAATGGCAGTGTCAAAGATAACTTTCTGTTCAGTGTCAAAGATGACTTTCTGTTTCATGGAACTCTACACCAGAGGACAGGAAGTGGCTTCCTACTTGACTGTGAACTCTGTATGTAGAGGGGATGTGGTTTATTTGATGAGGAAGCGTGACAGAGTGTTGGGTAGTAGGCAGAGATGGTTAGTATTTATGTTACATGTATTTGAAATACGTATTTTAATTACTTCTGAATAATTTGTCATTAGAATTACACTGGGCTGAACTACACTCCAATTCATTTTTTATTTTCCAAATAAATACTAAATACTTTTCTACACCATTTATCATAGCGGTTCACATGTTCTGGCCCCCCTTTCACCCTGCATTGGTATCAGAAGTCTGATAGCACTATGGTGTGATAAGAACGTCTGTTAAATTAACTAAATATAAATGTATATGTAAAAATGTTAATAAATACTTTGTTGAGGGAAAATGTACTTGATATGATTGTAATATTTTGTTGTCTCACCTAGCTGTCTTAAGATGAAGGCACTAATTAAAAGTCACCCTGGATAAGTGCGTCTGCTAAATGACTAAAATGTAAATGTCAATGTAAAAATGAATAATTGCAAAGCATGCTGAGTATTATTCTAAAGAGCTCCACCCCTAAACAAGGCCAATAATAATACCCAGTGTGCTTTACAGTTAATTTGGTAGGTTCATTTTCACATATACATTTACATTTGAGTCATTTAGCTTATCCAGAGTGACTTGCTCAACTAAGGTAGATAGCAAAATACAGTATCACTGTCATAGCAAGAAAAAAGGTTTTGTCACTGTTTCTGAGAATGTTGTTGGTGTTCGGATCGGTTACTTGCAAATGTATTTTTGTATTTAAAATGAATACATTACATTGAATGAAATACATTACAAAATACAAGTATTTAGTAGTTTATTTTGATACATTGATCTTGATGGTATTTTGTATCTGTATTTTGTAATTGTATGTAGTAATTTCTACCCATCCGTGGTAGTAGAATACTCTGTCTGCAGGGTTTTTTTAGGACCAGGACACTGGAGGCAAAGGACCGGTTTAAACAGGAAAATGTCCTGGAGTTTTATTAAAAATAAATGTTTCACAAATCACTTTGAAAAGGCAAAATAAAATACCCATCTCTCCTCAGAGCATAATTACTGGGCAATCACTTACAAACTCAAGAGATCAGGGTGTTGTTTCAGTTCTCGGAACAGGGTTCTGAGAACTGACACATCTCAGTTTTCAACCCTAATGCTGAGCTGTTGTGACTTCTATCTCAACAACAGGATGCTGCGCCTCACCCAGAAGCTCTTTTGGCACTCCGCCTAGAACAGTTGGTTTAGACAGAGGATCAACAACAGGATGCTGCCCCTCACCCAGAAGCTGTTTTGGCACTCCGCCTAGAAAAGTTGGTTTAGACAGAGGACCAGAAAGAGGAACTTGTGCGACACACTGTTCTAATGAAGTTTTACTGGCAGAATGTTTTCTTCATTATATCTTCTTCACACAATAACTACGTTTAGTACCTTTAAGACTAACTGTATGTCATCTTACTTAATTACCTTGTACCTAAGTCAATTTCTGTCACCACAAATGTTATCCACAAGTTCATCTGACTGGGGAAGTAAATATAGGGCTTCATTGACAACATCCTGAAGTATCCCTTTAAGTCAAAACTATAACTGAAATGTCTTTGGCCACCATACCAATCAAAACTACATCAAAAGAGTTCATCAAGAGGTCCATAGTCTTTGAGATAGTGGCTGGGTTGGAGACCCACCAGCCGCATGGTGGCTCACCAAACGGGCATAGAGAGTTGACTGCAGCAAGGTGTACTGCTTAACTAGGATGTGGCCCTAATTAGAGAGTGGCTTTAGGGTGGAGTATACTTCCAAAAGCAGGCATTCACTTCAACATGTTACAGAAGATAATGTGGAGACAGAGATGGGCAGTATCTCTGTTAATACGTATTTGAAATACATATTTCAATGACTTTTGACTATTTTGTCATTTGTATTGCACTGGCCTGAACTACAATCCTATGTATTTGGAACAAGATACTTTTGAGACCTGTAATTTGTAAAAACATTTTGTTGTTGTAAAATACAACATATTTTTCTATCCCATTCTTTATAGGGGTTGGACATTTTGTGTTCCCCTTTCATCCTGCATTGGTATCAGAAGTCTGATGGCACTATGGTTTGATAAAGTGACTAGTAAATGACAAAAATGTGTACTCTGTATGTAGAGGGGGTGTGGTTTCTTTGATAAGGAAGTGTGACAGATTTTTTGGTAGTCGGCAGAGATAGTTTGTATTTATGTTACATGCATTTGAAATACATATATTAATTACTTCTGAGTATTTAGTCATTTTAATTATGCTGGGATGAACTACACTCCAATGTATTTTGAAAATACAAAATACTTTTCTATACCATTTTTTTATAGCGGTTCACATCTTGTGGCCCCGCTTTCACCCTGCATTGGTATCAGAAGTCTGATAGCACTATGGTGTGATAAGAGCGTCTGCTAAATGAACTAAATATACATGTAAAAAAGAACACTTGAAAAATATGCTGGGTATTAAAATAATGAGCCCTGCACCCAAAATAAGGCCAATAATAATACCCAGTGTGCTTTGCAATTGTTCATTTTTACATTTACATTTTAGTCATTTAGCAGAGACTCATATCCAGAGAGACTTACCATCAGTACATTCAACTAATTTAGATTAACAATCTCATATCACAGTCATAGAAAGTTTAAAGCTGTTTTCTTCCGTCACTGAGAATGTTGTTGTAGTGAAGGTGTATACTAGCAAATGTATTTACCTGTATGTATTTGTATTTTATCTACATACAACTACAAAAGTATTTTGTATTTAAGTTTGATACATTAGTCTTTAGAGTATATGGTATTTTTAACAAGATCCATTTTTGATGTACAGTATATTTTGCCCATCTCTGTGTTGATATATCGTCTCTCAGTGACTAACTGATTTGGTTATGGCTACCTAGATTCATGTGGAGATCACAACACCCTTCTCCCCCGACAGAGTCATCAGTAAGCACACACACAGCACACACACACAGACACACACAGACACACACACGGACAGACAGACAGACAAACAGACAAACAGACACACACACACACACACAGACAGAGACACACACACGCACAGACACACACAGACACATACACGACACACACACATGCACAAATACCATCCACATCAATGAGCCAGTCAATGTTAATTACTCTCTCTCTCTCTCCCTCTCTCTCTGTTTCTCTCCCTGTCCCCTCCCTCCTCTCCTCTCTCAGTGCTGGGTCATGCGTGTGCGGCCCAGTCTGTCCTGGTAGCGGGCCTGTCTGAGGTCCACAGGAAGGGCTATCCTCTGACGGAGCAGGCCCTGTCAGGGAAGGTGCTCCAGGTGTCCGCCATGGCCTGCTTCCAGCTGGCTCCCCAGTACATCCTACTGGGGCTGGCTGAGGCCCTCGTCACCCCTGCCTGTGAGTGACAGAGAGCCAGCACGTATTTCTGACACACCTATTGCTGCTACACTGTTCGTACACAGAGACAAACTGGGTTGGAGATTTACAATGTCAATGGACACCATATGTAGTTGAGATGAAGTTAGAATGTGGAGTGTTGGAACCAACTGCCAACATGGAGGATAGTATTCTGAACTCTGGAAGCTAGGGTTAGGATGACCCCTACTGGTGTATTAGAGACAGACAAGAGACGTTTGAACCAAATGAATGCTTCTTTCTCTTCCCAGTCTTCCTCTCTTCTCTGTTCCAGGCTCTGTGATCTCCTTCCACCTGACACCCAGTCATATCAGAGGCATCTCCCTGCACTTCCTCCCCCTGTGGATATACTGCTACATAGATGACTGGAAATAGCTGATTCATTGTGTCAATCAATTCAATAACAGAGCAACTCCAATGTCTTGATTTTGACTTATATATTGAAAGATCACATTGATTCAGTAATTGATTCAGAATACAGAATAGTTTGGATTCATACATGGACATGGGTGATTTAAATATTCTCATCTGATCATAAATGGATCAACAATGATCCCAGTTTCTGATTTGACTGGTTTGCCAGTACTACAGTTTACATCAAGAGAAAAAGAGACACATTTACAGAGGATTGCAACAGCCAAGAGGTGATCAGGTAGACAGTAAAAGTCTGAAGCCTGAGTGTCAGTCTGTATGTGCTATCATGCCATATGTTAAGCAAGAGCACTAACAGATCTGGGACCAGGCTTTTATTTTTACAATAACGTTAAAAAAGGGGAATTGAACCAGATCATAGGCCTACTGGAAGACTTTTAATAACCCAGAAGCTCTTCATTAATAAGTCTGAAATGGTTGAAATCATCTGTATCCACTGGTAATTAGAGATATGATTTTGTACCAATCCCAAACCCAGGATAAAGGGGCTGAGTGAATGTGGTCTGGACTCTGTGGAGGAGGGTCATTGTGTCAGAGACGCTGTAGAAGGACAGAGTTCCTGCCCTGTGGTCCAGGTACACTCCTACTCTGGAGGAGCAGGGGACAGATATTTCTTTTTTATTAGCATTGGGCCAAAACCTACAATGGGGGGATAGCACTCCAAAGTCCAGGACTGACTGTTACCTAGAAATGTAGACTCTGGGACCTTTCCTTTCCTGATGATCCCTTTATATGACACTGCTATTTCAACCCATCCACCGCTCCACTCTACCTCCCAGTAGCAGACTCCAGACAGGCCCTCTCTACACAGCACCTGTCTCCAGTAGTCAGGATAGGGCTGAGCTTTATCAGTGGCTGTCACCTCCCAGTTTACCTCAGACAGCCTGAGTTCTGGATGAGCTGTATTCAGATCCAATGTCAGCTGGAGGACGTCTGACTGATGAACAACAAAACCCAATAAGTAAAAGAAAGAACATGTATGTTGTCTTTGAGAGGGTGTTTGAATATCACTTACAGAGGGACAACTCTTCTTTGGTCTTCAGCTAAGGAGACATTTCGAATTCTGTCACTATTAAAAATGCAACTTCATATCACATGTAACAAGGCAGTTTAGTTACCTGGAGGAAATGGATGTGATCCTCTGTGTGTGAGAGCTGCTCCAGCTCAGTGCTTCTCTTCCTCAGCTCAGCTATCTCCTGCTCCAGTTGCTCCAGGAGTCCTTCAGCCCGTCTCACTGCAGTCTTCTCCTGGCCTCTAATCAACCTTTTCACCTCAGTGAGTATTCTCTCAATGGACCCGATCAGTTCAGTAAAGATTGTCTCATACTTACTAACTTCTGCCTGTACAGAGCACTGATAACTCACAAAGAGAGAGGAGGGGGTCAATTTCCACTGTTACTGGATTCCAGACAACCTGTTCCCCAGTGTTGTCTTGGTACTATTTTCACAAGTGTGTGGTAAAATTTCACAACTCTTAGAACAAAACTCATCACAGATCATCAAAAAGGCTGTTACTTTTTTCTTCAAAACTTGAAGCACATTTTCAATTGACTAAGTACAAAACACAAAACCACACAGTAACATTTTCACCAAACCTAATCAGTGTTTCATCTAGAAATACCTTTCATATAAAGTAAATGCCTTTCACAATGCAATGCTCACAATACTTTTCATATGATTCTCTTCTCATTTGTTTAAATACATTTGACCATCACTTAATCTAACTGCGCTTAATGGTTAATCACTTAACCGTTTGGTAAAACTATAGATTTTAAACTGGTCTGTCTACTATATAAGGATTTTGAGAACTACAGAAATAAAATGTGTTTGTAAAGTATAAACATCTAGATAACATGTATGATACATGATAACCATACATAATGACTGCTCATTATTGCTAATTGATTCCACATAGTGGGAACCACAATTGGTCACCATATAAAAGGATGTTTATGAACATTTCTTTCAACATGGAGCAGGATAGACAGCAAGAGAGAGGAAGAAATCAAAGAGCTTGTGGACAAGGGGCCAATCAGAAAGGAGGGCATGGGCCCCATTAAAGAGGTCAGAGAGGGGGGCATGGGCCCCATTAAAGAGGTCAGAGAGGTCAAAGAGGTGGACATGGGTCCCGTCAAAGAGGTGGACATCAGAGAGAGGGAGGCAGACGGCAGGGAACTGTTGTGTCTAATGAAGTCTGGGCCATCGTCGTTGACCATGTGGTAAACAGAGACCTTACCATGGCAGAGGCTGTCAGATTAGTTCACCCCAATCTGAAAAGATCAACTGTCAATAAGATCATGAGAACATTTTCTCCAAGAAAACCGGTAAGTCTGAAGGATATGCACTATGCTTTACCATTACATTTACAATAAATCACATGTTATAATGCATGTAAATTCACATAACTTGTTCCAGTATTCTTCCAGTATGATCTATTTACAGTATACTATGTTCTACCCTCAGAATTGACAGAAGACCCCATGGTGGTGGTGGCCGTGTGCTGACCGACCAGCAGGAGTGGGCAGTGGTGGAAATGGTGAGGGCCAGGAATGACATACGTCTGTCTGAAATAAAGCAGGCCATTGAGGAGAATGATGACACCTTTGCCAATGTGGCATCCATCAGCCTACCAACAATCACCTGCCTTTTGAAGAGGCACCAGGTATCTATGGAACACATTGACCTGGAGCCTTCTGAGAGAAACAACTGTGGGCCGAGTATGTTCAGGTACAGCACTATATACGGTATTACTGTTACTATTAATGAACATGCTACTTCACAATATCATATTGGAACTATACTGTAAAAATAACTAACCAAAATATATATTTAGAGGGTGATGGTGCTTGATGCTGCTGTGAACCATCACTGGTATATCTTTGTTGATGAAGCAGGCTTCAACCTGGCCAAAACTTGGGTGCCGTGGTCGGAACCTCATCTACCAACGGGCGTCCGTCCAAGTGCCTGGACAACGTGGGGGAAACATTTCCAAGAGCAGCAGCTATCTCTGAAGATGGTGTGGTAGGACGTAGACCATTACTTGGATCCTACCACGCTGCACACCTCATTGTGTTTCTCAATGAAATTGAGCAGGCCTGTCAAGGTGAAGGGGTCACCTATGTCATTGTGTGGAATAATGTCAGGTTCCACCATTCAGAGGTGGTTCAGGCATGGTTTCAGGTCGCTCCCTGATTCGTGACCCTATACCAGCCCCCATACTTCCTCAACCTTATTAAATTATTTTTTTCATCATGGAGGTGGAAGGTGTACGATCGCCATCCCCATGAGCGTGCCACCCTCCTTCTGGCCATGGATGAGGCATGTGATGACATCAATGCAGACCAATGTCAAGCTTTGATTCAACGTGCCGAAAGGTTTCTCCAGCGGTGCATGAACAATGAGGACATTTACTGATGTGGATGAGAATTTATGGCCAAACGCTCTAGATAGTCTTGATGCAAATTAATGCGTGCTAAACATTATTTTATTTTCATTCATTTAATGTCTTACATGTATGATGCAATTATATCTGGATTTTTTTATATTTTTTTTTCCCATGACTGATTGTTGAGGATTTCTTCATTGATCACACCTTTGATTACACATTGGATAGATATCATGTAAATTATAGATTGTCAATTTTGTTGGGTAATGTAAGTGTATTGCCTAATGTAAACTGTAATTTACAGTACTGTAGCATATTACTTTCAGCACTTCTAAGGGTTATTTGAAACAATTATCTTGCAGTGATTGCTATTGGATTAACTGGTAGTTAATTATATATTTTCAATTGAGTAGTTTTAAGTTGTTTGGGTGATTAAACGAATGCTCTCATTACATTTATATTTTGAATCAATGTTTGTGTGGTGAGAGATGTTTACAATCCAAATGAATGCACAATGACAGGTTTTGAATGAAAGACTGGCTGCCTTACAAGCGTGACCAGCTTGGAGTTTTATACTAAGAGTTGTGAAAATGTACCACCTGCTTGTGAAAATAGTACCAAAGTGATTAAAACAAAACCGTAATAGGATTTTTGGGGGGATGAATTGTGAATTGATTTTCAATAAGAAAAACAGAGGGAAAACATAGGGGTGGACGCAACCACTAACATTACAGTATGATATTCGAATGAGGCAACCACTAACATTACAGTATGATATTCGAATGAGGCAACCACTAACATTACAGTATGATATTCTAATGAGGCAACCACTAACATTACAGTATGATATTCTAATGAGGTAACCACTAACATTACAGTATGATATTCTAATATTCGAATGAGGCAACCACTAACATTACAGTATGATATTCGAATGAGGCAACCACTAACATTACAGTTTGATATTCTAACGAGGCAACCACTAACATTACAGTATGATATTCTAATATTCGAATGAGGCAACCACTAACATTACAGTTTGATATTCTAACGAGGCAACCACTAACATTACAGTATGATATTGTAATATTCAAATGAGACAACCACTAACATTACAGTATAATATTCTAATATTCTAACGAGTTAACCACTAACATTACAGTATGATATTATAACATTCTAATTAAGCAACCTCTAACATTACAGCCTGGTGGACTACTTACACAGACTAAACTAATCAAAGACTAACACACACACACACACACACCACAGTAACCTGATCATGGTGACTCCACAGTAATAACATTTATAACTCATAAGTCACCAGGTGTGATTTACCTTTTGACAGATGAAACCCTACATCAACTACTGATGACTCTTATGGGAGAAAGTGAGCATTTCACATATTAAGATATAATACAAGGATACTTCCTTTGTGTGTTGCGCTTAGTCAATTGAAAATGTGCTTAAAGTTCTGAAAAAACAGCCTTTTTGATGATCTGTTTTGAGTTTTGTATTAAGAGTTGTGAAGTTTTACCCCATACTTGTGAAAATGGTTCAAAAGTGGTTATAAAATCTATAATACAGTGGGGGGAAAAAGTATTTAGTCAGCCACTAATTGTGCAAGTTATCCCACTTTCTAAGTTCACACTTAGAAAGGAGATAATAGTTCCACACCCCATGTGTCCTGATAACTACAGGAATGAAACCATATTGAGGTTGTCTGCTTTCTATACAGTTTGAGGAGAGAGAGAGAGAGAGAGAGAGAGAGAGAGAGAGAGAGAGAGAGAGAGAGAGAGAGAGAGAGAGAGAGAGAGAGAGAGAGAGAGAGAGAGAGAGAGAGAGAGAGAGGACATCAGGTAAAGTTCTGGAGATGAGGGAATATGTGTGCAGAAAGAAACCCTCCAGTATGGTTAACCACAGTTAGGGCCAGTATGGACTATCAATACAAGTGACCATTTAGAATGTGACCCAGTTCAATGGGTCTTAACAGAACTGGGGGATGTCAGCCATGAAGTTGTCTAAACACAAATGGAATATAATTTGTTTGTGATTCAATGTTAATGGATTTCCCATTAGGAACACAGGGGAAAACCTAACACAACACACAACCAATAAAAACAAAATGGGAGGAAACCACTAAAGTCATTACCATATTGTCATTTTCTAATGACAGGGAGAAAACATGTAAAATCTAGAAGACTACTTTAGATCTGGTCATAAGAAGCCTAGTGCACTATGCAGGGAACAGGGAGAGATTTGGGACAGAGACAGTAACTCCTGGATGGAAATATTCATTCTAATGACAGTGAGCAAATCTCCAATCTCCACCCTATTCCCTATGTAGTGCACTACTTTTGATCTGGTCAGAAGTAGCCTAGTGCACTACGTAGGGAACAGGGTGTCATTTGGGACAGAGTCAGTAACTCCTGTATGGAAATCTCTCTCTCCCTCATCTGTCTTATATATCTGCCCATTTCCCCTCCCATACTCCCTATTCATTCTATTCTATCACCCACATCACTAGCCAGCTTCCACACATTTACAAGTTAAAGACACACCACTAGCCAGCTTCCACACATTTACAAGTTAAAGACACACCACTAGCCAGCTTCCAAACATTTACAAGTTAAAGACACACCACTAGCCAGCTTCCACACATTTACAAGTTAAAGACACACCACTAGCCAGCTTCCACACATTTACAAGTTAAAGACACACCACTATCCAGCTTCCACACATTTACAAGTTAAAGACACACCACTAGCCAGCTTCCACACATTTACAAGTTAAAGACACACCACTAGCCAGCTTCCACACATTTACAGGTTAAAGACTAACCACTAGCCAGCTTCCACACATTTACAAGTTAAAGACACACCACTAGCCAGCTTCCACACATTTACTAGTTAAAGACACACCACTAGCCAGCTTCCACACATTTACAAGTTAAAGACACACCACTAGCCAGCTTACACACATTTACAAGTTAAAGACACACCACTAGCCAGCTTCCACACATTTACAAGTTAAAGACACCACTAGCCAGCTTCCACACATTTACAAGTTAAAGACACACCACTAGCCAGCTTCCACACATTTACAAGTTAAAGACACATCACTAGCCAGCTTCCACATATTTACAAGATAAAGACACATCACTAGCCAGCTTCCACATATTTACAAGTTAAAGACACACTACTAGCCAGCTTCCACACATTTACAAGTTAAAGACACCACTAGCCAGCTTCCACACATTTACAAGTTAAAGACACACCACTAGCCAGCTTCCACACATTTACAAGTTAAAGACACACCACTAGCCAGCTTCCACACATTTACAAGTTAAAGACACACCACTAGCCAGCTTCCACACATTTACAAGTTAGAGACACACCACTAGCCAGCTTCCACACATTTACAAGTTAAAGACACATCACTAGCCAGCTTCCACACATTTACAAGTTAAAGACACACCACTAGCCAGCTTCCACATATTTACAAGTTAAAGACACACTACTAGCCAGCTTCCACACATTTACTAGTTAAAGACACACCACTAGCCAGCTTCCACACATTTACAAGTTAAAGACACACCACTAGCCAGCTTCCACACATTTACAAGTTAAAGACACACCACTAGCCAGCTTCCACACATTTACTAGTTAAAGACACACAAATCTCCAATCTCCACCCTATTCCCTATGTAGTGCACTACTTTAGATCTGATCAGAAGTAGCCTAGTGCACTACGTAGGGAACAGGGTGTCATTTGGGCAAGAGTCAGTAACTCCCCTCGGTCACAAGACGCAGGCCTCCTAATTGTCCCTAGAATTTCTAAGCAAACAGCGGGAGGCAGGGCTTTCTCCTATAGATCTCCATTTTTATGGAACAGTCTGCCTACCCATGTGAGAGACGCAGCCTCGGTCTCAACCTTTAAGTCTTTACTGAAGACTTATCTCTTCAGTAGGTCATATGATTGAGTGTAGTCTGGCCCAGGAGTGTGAAGGTGAACGGAAAGGCTGGAGCAACGAACAGCCCTTGCTGTCTCTGCCAGGCCGGTTCCCCTCTCCACTGGGGTTCTCTGCCTCTAACCCTGTTGCAGGGGCTGAGTCACTGGCTTGCTGGTGCTCTTTCATGCCGTCCCTGGGAGGGGTGCGTCACTTGAGTGGGTTGAGTTACTGACGTGATCTTCCTGTCTGGGTTGGCGCCCCCCCCTTGGTTTGTGCTGTGGTGGAGACCTCTGTGGGCTATACTCGGCCTTGTCTCAGGATTGTAAGTTGGTGGTTGGGGATATCCCTCTAGTGGTGCGGGGGCTGTGCTTTGGCGGAGTGGGTGGGGTTATATCCTTCCTGTTTGGCCCTGTCCGGGGGTTTCTTCGGATGGGGCCACAGTGTCTCCGGACCGCTCCTGTCTCAGCCTCCAGTATTTATGCTGCAGTAGTTTATGTGTCGGGGGGCTGGGGTTAGTTGGTTATACCTGGAGTACTTCTCCTGTCTTATCCAGTGTCCTGTGTGAATTTAAGTATGCTCTCTCTAATTCTCTCGTTCTCTCTGAGAACCTGAGCCCTAGGACCATACGTCAGGACTACCGGGCATGATGACACCTTGCTGCCCCCAGTCCGCCTGGCCTTGCTGCTATTCCAGTTTCAACTGTTCTGCCTGCGGCTACGAAACCCCTACCTGTCCCAGACCTGCTGTTTTCAACTCTTAATGATCGGCTATGAAAAGCCAACTGAGAGACCTGAGCCCTAGGACCATACGTCGGGACTACCGGCCGTGGTGACTCCTTGCTGTCCCCAGTCCGCCTGGCCTTGCTGCTATTCCAGTTTCAACTGTTCTGCCTGCGGTTATGGAACCCCTACCTGTCCCAGACCTGCTGTTTTCAACTATTAATGATCGGCTATGAAAAGCCAACTGAGATTTATTCCTGATTATTATTTGACCATGCTTGTCACTTATGAACATTTTTGAACATCTTGGCATGGCTCTGTTATAATCTCCACCCGGCACAGCCAGAAGAGGACTGGCCACCCCTCATAGCCTGGTTCCTCTCTAGGTTTCTTCCTAGGTTTTCGCCTTTCTAGGGAGTTTTTCCTAGCCACTGTGCTTCTACACCTGCATTACTAGCTGTTTGGGGTTTTAGGCTGGGTTTCTGTACAGCACTTCGAGATATTAGCTGATGTAAGAAGGGCTATATAAAATAAAATTTATTGATTGATTGATATGAATTATCTCTCTATCTTATCTGTCTTCTATATTATGTTCTCCTCTCCTCCTCTCTTCTCTCCTCTATTCACTCTATTCTATCATCCACACCACATGCCAGCTTCAACACAATCCATTTACAAGTTAAAGACACACCTTGGAATAAATAGCAAAGGAAAATTACTACTAGATGTATTTTTTTATTTCCCATCACCATGAATCATATTTAATAACTGAACAATAGCAGACCTAACTTCATTTGTTCCTGACTCTGGGTAGTGGATTAAAAAGCCCATCAATCTCCAATGATATTAAAGTACAATTCTGAACATTACTGATATACTGAGTGACAAGTCAAAATTTCTGCTGTTTTTATTGTTGGGTTAACAACACCACCTGCTGGACAGGTTTAATGTTGCTTGACTGAGCAGTATGGGAGAATAAAAGATGCCAAACTTAGGGTCGGTTTCCCGGACATCTCCATTGAACATGCTTTTTAGTCTAGGACTAGGCTTCATCTGTGTCCGGGAAACCGGCCCATATAGTTCAATTAGCAAGTAAGTAACTACCTGTTCCATGATACTGAGGAAAATTACAATGAGACAGAGAACGAATTGTGAAAACATTTCAATGGTTCTGAATGACAACCAACATACATTAACAGCATACATCATGATTAATGTGAATATATAAGATTAAAACATTGCACTTAAAAAATATGAATGCATTTAATTGTAATACATAACATCTTCTGAAGATCAAATCAATCAAATCATTGTACATAAAAACAGAGCAGAATGAATCATCACATCTGGGGACCATCACCACCAGCATAACTAGTATCTATGTGGACCCTACTACAGTTTAACCAGCTCAGCTATAGACTACACCAGCATGACTAGTATCTATGTGGACCCTACTACAGTTTAACCAGCTCAGCAGTACCATTGAGAGAAACCCCAGGATAGAGGGGCTGAGTGAATGTGGTCTGGACTCTGTGGAGGAGGATTATTGTGTCAGAGACACTGTAGAAGGACAGAGTACCTGCCTTGTGATCCAGGTACACTCCTACTCTGGAGGACTGAGGGCCTGATACTTTAGTCCTAACACTATTGTGTATGAACAAATAACCACCTCTATAACACAGTAAACACCAGGACTTGTCATTGTATCCAAATGCACCATCTGTCTCTGTTCTGCTGATGTCTTTATATGAGACTGCTGTAACAAACCCCGCCCCACTCCACTCCACCTCCCAGTAACAGCGTCCAGACAGACCCTCTCTACACAAAACCATCAAGTAGTTTGTGAATCTGTCTGGATGAACAGGATATGGTTGGACTTGGCCTGTACGTTTCACCTTTCTGTTCCCTTTAGACAGAGAGAGGAGTGTGTGTGCTGTGTTTGGGTCCAGTGTGAGCTGACAGGAATCTGGGAGAAAAGCAGAGAAGAGACCAATGAGCGGAGTTAGAACAATAAGTTAAGTCAGATACTGTATCTACCCTGTCTTTGATTAGAGCACAGCAGAGATCAAATCAGAGAAATATGAGGAGTCAGATAGATACCCAGTCTTTGATTAGATCTACTATTGCTATATATTTCTAGAGGGATTGTTATGAGTGTCAGTAAAAAGAGACTGTTAGTTACTTCAGAATAAAGAGACTCACATTGTAAGAACTGTTCTCTGGTCTTGGGCTCTGGAGGCAGTACAACCTCCACTATATTCACTACAGACACACAAACACATTCACAGAGAGAGGGAATGTTATCATCACATCATATTCCACATGTATATGACTAGTAGGGAACTTTCAATGGTCTAAAGTTGATGTTCTTATTATTTTCAACACACCTGTAGTGGAGATCTTGGTCCATTCTCCTTTAAGGACGTCTTCTAGTTTCACTCTCAGTTCAGACACAGTCTTACTCACATCTCCAAAGTACTGAAGAGGACGGACAACGATGCTGGGTAAGTCTGAAGATACACTGGTACTGGAGAGAGACTGATAACTCTGGAGAGAGAGACAGAGAGAGAGAGAGAGAGAGAGAGAGAGAGAGAGAGAGGAGAGAGAGAGAGAGAGAGAGAGTGAGAGGGAGCAGAACCAAATGATTGAGAGTTTTAATTTCATATCACATGTATCAAGGCAGTTGAGTTACCTGGAGGAAATGGATGTGATCCTCTGTGTGTGAGAGCTGCTCCAACTCAGTGCTTCTCTTCCTCAGCTCAGCTATCTCCTGCTCCAGTTGCTCCAGGAGTCCTTCAGCTTGACTCACTTGAGCCTTCTCTTGGGCTCTGATCAGCTCCTTCACCTCAGAGCGCCTTCTCTCAATGGAGCGGATCAGCTCAGTAAAGATCTTATCACTGTCCACCACTGCTGCCTGTGCAGAGCTCTGTTAAGAGAGAGAGAGAGAGAGACTTGTCTTACTTTAATGAGCCATCCTCATTACACTAACACCCCCACCCCTAAAAGCACATTGCGTGCCACCACAACCTCTACACAATCACATTATCCAGTACCCAGCACCACAGTACAATACACCATCCAGCACCACATTACAACCATACATCCATAATTTCCCAGACCTTCTAAAAAAAATCAGAGGCAGACTGTCTGAGAGACGGCAGCTGAGAGTTTGTGAAAGGCCAGGGAAATGTCAATTTGATGTCTCTGTGACAGAGAGAGTTTGGAAAGGTCTGTGAGCAGAACCTGAGAACACCCAGGATCAAAGAGTTCTGCCCTCTATAAATCAGAGTACAACTCCACAGCCGCATCTCCCCACAACAGAAGTTACCCACCCATCAGGCTCCCTCATCTCCCCACAACAGAAGTTACCCACCCATTAGGCTCCCTCATCACCCAACAACAGAAGTTACCCACCCATCAGGCTCCCTCATCTCCCCCACAACAGAAGTTACCCACCCATCAGGCTCTCTCATCTCCCCAAAACAGAAGTTACCCACCCATCAGGCTCCCTCATCTCCCCCACAACAGAAGTTACCCACCCATCAGGCTCCATCATCTCCCCACAACAGAAGTTACCCACCCATCAGGCTCCCTCATCTCCCCACAACAGAAGTTACCTAACCCATCAGGCTCCCTCATCTCCCCCACAACAGAAGTTACCCACCCATCAGGCTCCCTCATCACCCCACAACAGAAGTTACCCACCCATCAGGCTCCCTCATCTCCCCCACAACAGAAGTTACCCACCAATCAGGCTCCCTCATCTCCCCCACAACAGAAGTTACCCATCCATCAGGCTCCCTCATCTCCCCACAACAGAAGTTACCTAACCCATCAGTCTCCCTCATCTCCCCACAACAGAAGTTACCCACCCATAAGGCTCCCTCATCTCCCACACAACAGAAGTTACCCACCCATCAGGCACCCTCATCTCCCAAAAGCCTTGGAAGTTTGAGCAAAAAGTGACATCTTGGAAGAGCTTTACATGGAATTTCCAATAGGACACCTGCCTGGGCCCTGGTGAAACAGAGAACTGAGCCCTGTACTAGGTGCAGACACATTTTGGAAAGCAAAGGTCATTGATTTGGGCTCTAACCACTAACAACCTACCCTTACACACCTCTTTTGCTACCCCTGCACTAAGATTTGTGCCATGGCTCAGCACCTGCGCCCCCTTACACCAGACCCCCAATACACTTAATTAATCACATCACTGTGTGTCTCTTGCAAAAAAATCACGTTTAAATATTTTAGTTTGACATATTCCCCCAGTCTCTGCTGCCGTTCATGTTAAGGAAGTCTAACCGTGAAATCTCCATAAGAGGTGGGAGGGAAATCACCACAATCAGAAACCAGTAGAGAAGCCCATAAAGCCACCATGCCAGAAAAAACCATCCATTTAAGCAGATTCTGAAGACATGCCCTTAAGAACCCATGACCCATTTTCTCAGCCTATACCGCTTCCTGGGTGAGAGGACACTAAACCCCTCATTCTTTATCACGTGTTGTACTGACCTTACAAACCTTCCAGGATCAATCAAATAAGACTCCAGCAGAACCTTCTTTTTCCCCTTTAGTCTCCATCAGGAACCTAGAAAGTTCTCTCAGCGTATATACTGGGCCCTCAGCCTGACTGGCTGTCAGCTCTGGATCCAATGAGCCGTCTGAAAACGAGACTGCCTTGTCCTCCTCTCCCTCAGACTCACCTCCCCCCTCTTCCTCCTCCTCCATTGGCTCGGTACCATCCTCCTCCTCCACAGTCTCTGCCCCCCTGCACTTCCCCCCTGATCAGTGCCTCTTCCCCAATGACAGGCAATATTTCCTGGGATGAGCCCACCAGAGTCTCTGTTACTACAGAAACCTGCCTCTGCTCATGTAGCCCAGCTGCAACCCTCCCCACCACCGCTTTCTCCACGGCCTGCGCACCACCACTTGACCCTGCTCTACTCTCCTCCTTCCTGGTACCACCACCACTTGACCCTGCTCTACTCTCCTCCCTCCTGGTACCACCACCACTTGACCCTGCTCTACTCTCCTCCTTCCTGGTACCACCACCACTTGACCCTGCTCTACTCTCCTCCTTCCTGGTACCACCACCACTTGACCCTGCTCTACTCTCCTCCCTCCTGGTACCACCACCACTTGACCCTGCTCTACTCTCCTCCTTCCTGGTACCACCACCACTTGAACCTGCTCTACTCTCCTCCCTCCTGGTACCACCACCACTTGACCCTGCTCTACTCTACTCCCTCCTGGTACCACCACCACTTGACCCTGCTCTACTCTCCTCCCTCTTGGTACCACCACCACTTGACCCTGCTCTACTCTCCTCCTTCCTGGTACCACCACCACTTGACCCTGCTCTACTCTCCTCCTTCCTGGTACCACCACCACTTGACCCAGCTCTACTCTCCTCCTTCCTGGTACCACCACCACTTGACCCTGCTCTACTCTCCTCCTTCCTGGTACCACCACCACTTGACCCTGCTCTACTCTCCTCCCAGCCTCTGCCCCCTGAGTCCTAGTAGGCTGGACAATAGAACAAGTCAAATTTCACTGAAGGCTGTAAAACGGCCAAAGAACTTTGGCTGAGCTGGAACACTAGCCTGAGGCCAAAGCGTTTTAATCTAGCGGTTAAGAGCGTTGGGCAGTAATCTAAAGGTGGCTGGTTCGAATCCCCGAGCCGACTAGGTGAGAAATCTGTACCCTTGTACATCGACAGATTTAGGCACTTAACCCTAGTCGTTCTGGATAAGAGCGTCTGCTAAATGACTCACATGTAAATGTAAACTAGGCCTCTGTGAAAGCGTGGCAATAACTTATTAACTTTACATTATTCACAGACAGACTCCTCTGAAGGCAGGCAGGCAGCACACTCCTGAAAACTAACTGCTCAGCAAAGCAAAGGCTCTTTTGAGAGCTACCAGATTTATATAAAAAAAGCTCATTTTCAGTGTCCAGTGTCTGGTTATATGTTAAGGGGGTGTTACTTTGGCAGATAATGTCACACATCTAAATATATATATACTTTTTTAGATAATTAACTAAATGTATGGTGTTTTTGGTTTATGTCAGTTTCATTGTTTGTTATGCTATGAATTGTTATTTTATGGTTGTAAGTGATCAAATGAACTAGAACATTTTATATTTAGCAATTTTGAGTAATTACTACTTTAGTAAGTATACACTTAGTAAGGATATACACTTTGCTAAATGGCATATTATTATTCTATTATTTATTCAGCACTACTGCAGATGCTAAATAATTCCAATAGATGGCAGCCTAAGACCACGAATGACATTTCAGAAGATTAGTTTAGTTCTCTCCCTGGATACACCACCACTCCCCCTCACAGGAAAACTCCTGCCTGAGTTTTTTACTGTCCCTTTCCACACTGCTAACGCAAGAGGAAGGACTGAAAACACATTACTGTGAAGTAATATAATGATGATTCATGTTTATTATTACCTGTTTTTATGCTCATGTTTTAATATTATACCTCATTACTATAACCATTATCAAAAAGCGCGAACATTAATTCAGTCACCTCTGTTCGACATGTGTTTTTCTAGTACATTCATTGTCAAATTCATCAACCTGCACAGAGCCACTCTGCCTTCTCGAACAAGAAACCAACTCATCAAACCCCGCAAAAAGCTTGTGCCGTCAGCAGCAGCGAGCACTCTGCCTTCTAGCACAAGCGAGGGGCATGTTGAGGTAAATTTTCTAACAGCGATGGTTGCATGATTTATTGGTGGGCTGGAATATATGAGATATTAAGATGATGTCATAATGCATGTTTACTAGGGTTGAGGTTAGCGCATCTGACTAGTGATTATTTGGCCGGGGTTCAATACCTGCTAGAGTTAATATTTGTTGCTCTCCCAAAAGCAACACAGGCCTAATTCGAGATATATAGCTAACTGTAAAGTAATGAGTGACCTTTTTAGAAAATCATAGGACATAGTCTTTGTTTGCATGCTATTTTATGCTTGTAGCCTATAACTGATGCATTGTGGTCTAATGCAGCCATCTATTGGAAATATTTAGCAATTAAAAGTTAATTATTCACGTAAAGACATTGGTGAGGCAGCTGAGAAATAAAGTATATTTTTCTTATTAATTCTGGAGATCAGTCTCAAACCTGCCCCACCTATGACATGCCAATTGCTGGACTTTCACATAGAGGTTACTAGGTCACACCCAGTTCAAACCACATTTAAAAAATAAAACAAATGTGTTGTTTATCAAGTGTTCTGCCTTGCAATAATACATATAATAAAATGACTAATAAAGGTTACATAGGTTTTATTTAAAAAATAACACTAAATGCTTTTTAGTACTATAATGGTATTTACTAACATAAAATTATTTCTAAAATAGTTTCTAAAACGTGTTCTAGGCTACCCTACCCTATAATTAGGGTTAGGGGTTAGAGTTAAGGCTAAAATAGGTTATAAGTAGGGTTAGAGTTTCTGTATAGCACTTTGTGACATCTGCTGATGTAAAAAGGACTTTATAAACACATTTGATTGATTGAATGTTAGGTTTAGGGTATTTAAAGGAAAACAAATGAATAGGTTTATAGCTCTCTTGCTCCTTCCTGTGGCCTTCTGTGGGTACTACATACCTCATTCACGACACTTGCTAGGCTCATTATCTGAGGTAGCAACTGTGTCAGATCTATAAATCAATGAGCTACACCTATCCATTTAGTTTACAACTCAGTGAACCTGCGCAGCACTCGCTCAATTCAATGCCTACAAACTTACAGATTTTGACACATATCAAATTACCCAGCAGTAATATAGAAACAATAAATGTTTTTAAAAAATTAAAAAGTTATTTCTTAATTGAAAAAATGTATTCTGGCTGTTTAAAATCAGCCACATCTTGAAAAAGAGGACGGACATGCGTTTTGTTTTGATTATACACCTTTTTCTGAAAGAAAATATGAATAACCGTGACCAGAAAATGTTAATTTTTTGATTGCCTCTGCGCAAACCATACGTAGCACTGTGGGTCACCACAAGGTGTACCCAGGTCAACAGTGAGTTTGCTCACCTAGTAGTCATAACCTTGTTAATAAAAAGTTACCTGAGGTAAAGCTACAATGTTAATACGGGCTGGTCTCATTACCAATAATAGTGAAGCTGGCGTTGTGACGCAGAACAATGGGCTGGGAATATAACTTTCATCAGGCGAGTTGGTGCCACAGACCTCAAAACAACTAATAGGAGCTGGCAGGGTGAAACATGTCCTAATATTTCTAAACTATGGCAAGCATCTGGGACATATGGTAATATTATGAAACTGGGCTCCATGGCGGATGTAATTAAGTAGTTTATCAGAAAAAGGCGTTAAAAATGTATTGTGTCCAGCCTAGTCCTAGTCCCCGCTGCCGGTTGGTCGCGCTTGTCTGCACTAGCATTATGCCCTACATCCCCACACTAGAAACACCCAAAACTATCTGTGCTAGCAAACCCTGCGTTCCACCCCTCCCCTAACCTTGAAGTTTGTTAAGAAACAAACACTTGTCTACAAAAAGAGACATGTTTAACGGCTTCCGCTTGGCACCCAGCCGAGAGCACACGAAAACCACTTTCAAATTTACCAAAACGAACCAACTACTTCCGGTCTGTTCGTAAGTAATAAACGGAGGCAGATTAGCCACCACAACTCTTGTCGAAAGAGGAGAAATCTGCTCCAACACACACACTCGCAAAAAGACAAACATTTTTCATTAACACAACCACCGCCTTGTTCATTCTGGATGCAGAGTGCAGATGTTCTGCTCCAACCTGTTCGCCGACCATGAGCAAAACTTCCTCCACACCTTTCTCCGGAACGCACCCGAAGCGACAGCGTTTCTTCTCCACTCGGTTGAGGCCATCACGCCGCCCTAAAAACTACCCCTACTCCCCCTTCAACTCTAAATGATAAAAAGTGGAAACCAATAAACAAACCCTCCACCATGACAAAATAAATTAAGAAAATACGTAAGAACCAAAAGAAAAAAGAATAGTAGCCCTCCTCACGAACCACAAAACTCTCACACAACCAACTTCTTCTTCTATGATATAATGGCGGTCCACAAACCAACGTTAAAGGTTCATGCCGCCACCTACTGTGCTGGAGTGTGTGGTCAATCACGGTTTCCAACATTTCTAAATCCTCCTACCTAACTCAGTACTTCTGAGAAAATAAAGAAGAGCCCTACTAACTTCTAATAGACCCTCCCCCATCCCCCAAATCCCTTCCAAACCCCCCCAACCCCGTCCAACCTCAATGACCCTACACTTCAATCTTTCCCTCTCTTCACCATACTTACAACAATATAACAACACATGCTCCACCGTTTCATCGACCATGCCCTCCAGACACAAACCATTCACATGCTTGCCAACCAGATGTAATGACGAGTTCAATGTTCTAAGCGCAATCAAGGAAACACCACCTCTTCCTTCCTAATCTGACTTTTGAATCTTGGTCCATCGACCTTTCTGTAAAACTGTAAACTATTCATATAAATGCCGGCCCTTGTGCTCAGAGTACCATCTCTTCTGCCACACATCTATCAAAATGGCTCTGATCTTACATTTGGCCTCACCTCTACCCAGTGGAACATTAATATCAATTATATCTCGTTTCAAAGCTCTTTTAGCTAACTGGTCTGCAATTTCATGCCCTTCCACACCCGTATGTGCTGGGACCCAGCAGAATCTCACTACTACACCCATTCTCTCAATTCTCCATAATAACATTAATACCTCCAATAGCAGGTCACTCCTATTAGATTTACCAGATGATAAACTATTCAATACAGACAAAGAATCTGAGTATACTATAACTCTAACAGGTTGTACGTCCTCCACCCACTGGAGGGCAACTATTATCACCAACAGTTCAACTGAGTACACTGACAGTTCATCTGTTAGTCTTCTACATATCTGCACATCATTCAGGAATTCAGGAACGTAAACGCCTGCTCCTGTGCGCCCACTATCTGGGTCCTTGGATCCATCTGTGAAAAGCGGTAAAAAATTATAAAAACTTCTACCAATGTAATTGTCAAACAGTTTATCTATATCACTGACTTCTGACCAATCTTTCCTTTTCTCTACCAAGGTTAGATCAACAACAGGGTCTGGGAGTAACCATGGAGGAACATCCCCTATCACCACAGAAGGGCCAACCTCCAACTCCCTCAAACCTCTCTCATCAGCAAGCTTTCCAACTTTCCAACCAAAACCACTGCCTTGTCTACTATTATATTCCCAACAGTCATCTAGAACAGTATCAGTGGGATGCTCAACCTCACAGCCTTTCAACCCAATAAGATAATGACCATTTTTACACTGTATTTCCAAAGGCATCTCACCTGCCTCCACCAGTAAGGCACATACAGATGTTGATTTAAATGCACCAATATATCTCCTTAAAGCTTTATACTGGATTCTGTCTTTGCCGCTGTTCCATAAACTATACACCCAAAATCAATTGTCGTCCTGATCAGAGCTCTATAAATATCCATCAACGATTGTCTGTCAGCACCCCATTCATAACCAGAGACCCACACAACCAACTACCGCAAAAGTGATGGAATGAGAGAGACAGAGACATCGTTACAACACTGTACATAGCCATAATATAACGGTTCTTCTTCTTTGGAGTTTAACGGCGGTTGGCATCCAATATGTTGCATTACCGCCCCCAACTGGACTAAAATATCAATCCATTATACTTTGTGACACAAAATGGGAAAAGGGGAAATTATAATAATACAGAAAAACACCCTTACAACTAACCCTACACTCATTAAATACCCACTACCCCATTCCACTACTTTGACCCTATCTGCTCCTGGACCATACCAACGGCCTGGGAGGACGGAACACCACCACTCAACACACCCTGTAACTCTTCTGAAGTCTAATCTTGTATGCCCAAATACTTCTCTGAAGCTGCCACCACAACATATTTTTTCTTTGATTTACGTTCCATTTCTGCTGTACAGTTGATAACCATTGCTATGAATGCTAAGAAGCTATCTTTACCGAGGCATATATCACTCGTTGGCCTGTCCCTCTGTGCTGACACAGATCTACTACTCACAGGGATCCTCTCAGGATCTCTCACCCTTGACCCATCCTCCTCTACTTTCTTCACTGCCTCAGCATATGACACCTTCTGCACTACTCTGACTCTAGCCACCTCAACCTGCCTCTCTCGTACCGGACACTTCCGATCCCCAGCAACATGGGCATCCCAACAGTTGACACACACAACTTTATCCACCGAAACTACACAAACCTCTATCCCATGCCCTCCTGCACACTTCCCACATCTTGGAATCTCCCTCCTACAAACTGCTGCAACATGACCATAAACGTTGCACCTGAATCAGCGCAGTGGATTCGCCACAAAAGCTCTAACAGGATAACTCATATATCCTAACATGACTTTATCGGGTAAAGACTCAAAACTCAAAAGAGCTGACAGTGACTCCTATGTTTCACCACGCTCAACACAGGGTCTGCACCAAACAGAGGGCATCACAAACACCAGGAATCTTCATCTTCAATTGCTCCACCTCCACACTTAACATTACCCCAGAAATCACTCCTTTCAATGGTGCCCTGTTCCTAAGAGCAAAGCAAGAAACAGATCTTGACCCAAGTTGCGTGACACGGAGCGCCCACTTCAACTGCACCCAACTCCTTTCCCACCCACCCTGAAACCACAAATGGATCTGCCAAAAGGTATGGATCCACTTTCTCCAACAATGTAACTCCTACTGCACCAGATTATTCTTTATCATGTCCATTGATGCAAGGCTCTGGTTCTGAGCTCTTCACCACACCTTCTACCTCACTTATCTCTCCCTCATTCATTTCCATTTCACCTCCAGAACTCGGTCTGACTCACTCTGTTTTCACTTGATTTATAACATTTGAAATGTCTCTATTACTTTGAAACGTCTGTGAGTGTAACGTTTACTGTTCATTTCTGATCATTGATTCCACTTTCATTTATTATCTATTTAACCTGCTTTGGTAATGTAACATATGTTTCCCATGTCAATAAAGCCCATTTAATTGAATTGAGAGAGAGTGAGAGAGAGAGAGCTCCCTGTTAATGTATAGCGGACATGAGTCACTCATGGTTACTCATGGTTATGTGATGAGGTAGCCCCACTTGTGACTTTAAAATCAGTGTCGGCCCAGTAGGGAATCTCCTCTTGGTGGAACTTAATAATATATAACATGACATTTAGCAGACGCTTTTATCCAAAGCGATTTACAGTCATGTGTGAAAACATTTTTACGTATGGGTGGTCCTGGGGATCGAACCCCCAAGATGTTGGTTTCTCCCTCAGTAGACCCGGGTTCATATCCCGTCAGTTACATTAAGCCGTGTGTTCTCTGAAAGGGGTCCTGTTTCCAACAGTGGGGTCAGTGGGATTAGATAGAGGCCTGTCTCTCTCCCTCTCTCTCTCTCTGACAGGAGGAGAGAAGTGAAATGGTGTGTCTCCTCTGGTCAACAATACTCACCTTGAGAGACTCCACAGCCTGTTGGAGCTCCTTCAGCTCCTTCTCTCTCTCCTGGAATCTCTCCTGGACCTTCTGCTGACTCATCCCCAGCTGCCTCTGTGGAGAATCACTCTTCAATGAGCTATCAAGCTTTATTTGTCCACTAGATCAATAGTATAGTAATGTGACATAGGGCACATAGAAGTTAGGGATTAAAATGTTGAGGAACTGTCTGTGTGAAATTATTTTATTATGTTGTTATGTGAATGATTATAGTTTTTATGGTAGGCGTGCATGTATCAAGGGGTTGAGGCTGAACTTTGGACTCATAAAAGGGCATTCGGAATGATAATGTTGTTTGACTTTAGAAAATGGTGATACATTTGGAGCAAACCCAATATACTGAAGGTTTGTGTTCATATTTGTTCTGCCGTGCATCGATATCATTTGAATGATCTCATATTCAAACAGCCTTAGTTCCTACTGTATCTTTATTTCTTTGTTTATCAGACAGTCACCAACAAGTAGTTCTGGTCTTACCTGTTTCTCAGTCCTCTCTACTGCAGCTGACACTGTATTATGGCCTTTATGTTCATCCACTGTACACAGATAACAGATACACTGCTGATCGGTACGACAGTAAACTTCCAGCAGTTTGTCATGATGAGAGCAGATCTTCTCCTGTAGTTGTGGGGTGGCTTTGACCAGCTTGTGGTTCTTGAAAGCAGGAAATTCATAGTGAGGTTGGAGGTGAGTCTCACAGTAAGAGGCCAGACACACCAGACAGGACATGAGGGCTTTCTGCTTTCTGGTCCCAGTGCAGACATCACACGCCACATCTCCAGGTCCAGCATAGCACAGAGCAGGAGGGGGAGCAGCCTGGAGTCCTGTCTTCTTCAGTTTCTCCACCACTTCAGCCAACATGTTATTTTTCCTCAGATTAGGCCTTGGAGTGAAGGTCTCTCTGCACTGAGGACAGCTATAGACCCCTTTCAGACGATCCTGATCCCAGCTTTCTTTAATACAGTCCATACAGTAGCTGTGTCCACAGGCAGTAGTCACCGGATCCTTCAGTGGATCCAGACAGATGGAGCAATGGAACAGGCCCTGATTCTCTGCCATTTTGGTGCTCTCTCCCGTAGGTTAATCAATGGCAGTGTCAAAGATTACTTTGTGTTTCATGAAACTCTACACCAGAGGACAGGAAGTGGCTTCCTACTTAACAGTGTACTCTGTATGTAGAGGGGGTGTGGTTTATTTGATAAGGAAATGTGACTTAGTGTTGGGTAGTAGCCAGAGATGACTAGTATTTATGTTACATCTATATGAAATATGTATTTTAACTACTTCTGAGTATTTTGTCATTTTAATCACACTGGGCTGAACTACACTCCAATGTATTTTTATTTTCAAAATACAAAATACTCTTTTGTACCATTTTTAAAAATAGTGGTTCACATTTTGCATTAATTGAAAGTCGCTCTGGATAAGAGCGTCTGCTAAATGATTAAAATGTAAATGTACATGTAAAAATTAATCATTGCAATCACTTAAAAACTCTATTTAAAGATTTACTTTGGGATTTAGGCAGTGAAGCCCTTTATCTACTTCCCCAGAGTCAGATGAACTCATGGATACCATTTTAATGTCTCTGCATCCTGTATGAAGGAAGTTAGAGGTCGTTTTGGGAGCCAATGCCAACTAGCGTTAGCGCAATGACTGGAAGTCTATGGCATGCTAGCAGTTACTATAGACTTCATAGCGCTAATGTTAGTTAGAAACTTCCTTCAAACTGTAGAGACAAATAAATGGTTCCATTCATTCATTGATTTTTAGAACATTTTCAGGTCATTGTTTGTTTTCAGTGGAAAGTCCAAATACATGATTTTTCAGATGATGGGAGTAAAACAGGCAAATCTATAATGTTTATTTATGCTCCATAAAGTTGTCCTAGAATCTGTTGTTACCCTGACCTCTCCCACAGATTCCATCAGGTTACTACATTCAGACCATGAACTCTAACCTGCACCTGAACAGCTTCCTCCTGCCCATCGGTGCCATGAACGTCATCAGCATCCTACCTCTGCTGCTGCTGGCCCCTCTCATGGAGTGTGTCACCTCCTGCTACCTGTCCATGGAGAAAACACCCTTCTCCCCCGCCAGAGTAATCAGTAAGCACACACACACAGATACACACACACAGATACACACACACGCACCGCACAGATACACACATACACAGACTGACACACAGACACACACATGCACAAATACCATCCACATCAATGAGCCAGTCAATGTTAATGTCTCTCTCTCTCCCTCTCTCTCTCTGTTTCTCTCCCTGTCCCCTCCCTCCTCTCCTCTCTCAGCGCTGGGTCATGCGTGTGCGGCCCAGTCTGTCCTGGTAGCGGGCCTGTCTGAGGTCCACAGGAAGAGCTATCCTCTGACGGAGCAGGCCCTGTCAGGGAAGGTGCTCCAGGTGTCCTCCATGGCCTGCTTCCAGCTGGCTCCCCAGTACATCCTACTGGGGCTGGCTGAGGCCATCGTCACCCCTGCCTGTGAGTGACAGAGAGCCAGCACGTATTTCTGACACACCTATTGCTGCTACACTGTTCATACACAGAGACAAACTGGGTTTGAGATTTCGAATGTCAATGGACACCATATGTAGTTGAGATGAAGTTAGAATGTGGAGTGTTGGAACCAACTGCCAACATGGAGGATACTATTCTGAACTCTGGAAGCTAGGGTTAGGATGCCCCCTACTGGTGTATTAGAGACAGACAAGAGACGTTTGAACCAAATGAATGCTTCTTTCTCTTCCCAGCCTTCCTCTCTTCTCTGTTCCAGGCTCTGTGATCTCCTTCCACCTGACACCCAGTCATATCAGAGGCATCTCCCTGCACTTCCTCCCCCTGTCCTACGGAGGGGGCTGTTTCCTGGGAGCCCTCATCATCCAGCTGGCCTACCTACTCTCTGGAGGTAAAGGCTTCACTAACAGATGCATCATCGTAACCATAGAAACTGAAGAGGAACATACATTCATGTTGGAATGGTTGATGGGGTTCTGTCTGCATTATGGTGATTCAGTCCTATGGCCACTGATAGCACTGTTCTCCTGTCCAACTACAGGTAACTTCTACCCAAACACACTGCATGAAGGGAATCTGGAGCATTTCTTCTTCTTCTTAGACATGTTGATGACCATAAACACTCTGGTGTTCTGGTGGATATCTTCCAGGTACAGTATGAGAACCTCTCATGTATCAATATACTCACTGTAGATGAGGCAGAGGACATGAGGATTTTCAGTGATACACATTTGAGAATTTCCTTGACCCCTTGAGGTGACCTGAACAAAGTATTAATATAGTCTGTGCAGATGAGACAGGTGACAGTATTGAGACAGGTGACAGTATTGAGACAGGTGACAGTATTGAGTCAGGTGACAGTATTGAGACAGGTGACAGTATTGAGGCAGGTGACAGTATTGAGACAGATCCACCCTAGCAGTCTCTCCTCCCCTGTGTCCCAGGAACCTAGACCTGAGTGTAGTGCAGAGTAGAGGAGTAGGAAGCAGCCTTCTGGCAGAGAAACTCCTGCAGTACAAGACCTGCCTGTGATTCCACGACACCATGGAACACTCCTCCACAACAGTCTCCATAGAAACAGTGTTGTGACCTCTACACTACCTTAGTCCCCTGTAGCGCTGGACAAATGCATGTGGACACCTAATCATCGAACATCTCATTCCAAAATCATGGGCATTAATATGGAGTTTGTCCCCCCTTTGCTGCTATAACAGCCTCCACTCTTCTAGGAAGGCTTTCCACTAGATGTTGGAACATTGCTGCGGGGACTTGCTTCCATTCAGCCACAAGAGCATTAGTGAGGTCGGGCACTGATGTTGGGCGATTAGGCCTGGCTCGCAGTTGGCGTTCTTATTCATCACAAAGGTGTTCGATGGGGTTGAGGTCAGGGCTCTGTGCAGGCCAGTCAAGTTCTTCCACACCGATCTCGGCAAACCATTTCTCTATGGACCTCGCTTTGTGCATGGGGGCATTGTCATGTTGAAACAAATAAGGCCTTCCCCAAACTGTTGCCACAAAGTTGGAAGCACAGAATCATCTAGAATGACATTGTATGCTGTAGCGTTAATATTTCCCTTCACTGGAACTAAGGAGTCTATCCCAAACCATGAAAAACAGCCCCAGACCATTATTCCTCCTCCACAAAACGTAATAGTTAGCACTATGCATTGGGGCAAGTAGGTTTTCCTTGCATCCGCCAAATCCAGATTCGTCAGTCGGCCTGCCAGATGGTGAAGTGTGATTCATCACACGTTTCCACTGCTCCAGAGACCAATAGCGGCGAGCTTTACACTACCAGCCGAAGCTTGGCATTGCGCATGGTGATCTTAGGCTTGTGTGCGGCTGCTCGTCCACAGATCCCATTTCATGAAGCTCCTGACGAACAGTTCCTGTGCTGACACTGCTTCCAGAGGGAGTTTGGAACTCAGTAGTGAGTGTTGCAACCGAGGACAGACGATTTTTAAGTGCTACGCGCTTCAGCACTCGGCGGTCCCGTTGTGTGAGCTTGTGTGGCCTACCACTTTGCGGCTGAGCCGTTGTTGCTCCTAGACGTTTCCACTTCAGAATAACAGCACTTACAGTTGACCAGGGCAGCTCTAGCAGGGCAGAAATTAGACCAACTGACTTGTTAGAAAGGTGGCATCCTATGACGGTGCCACGTTGAAAGTCATTGAGCATTTTAGTAAGGCCATTCTACTGCCAATGTTTGTCTCATGGCCCTGTACTCTTCATTTTTTACCAGTGACCTTCCACTGGCATTACACAAAGCATGTGTGTCCATGTATGCTGATGATTCAACCATATACACATCAGAAACCACAGCTAATGAAGTCACTGAAACCCTTAACAAAGAGGTGCAGTCTGTTTTATTGTACATATTACCTCAACTACCTCAACTAGCCGGTGCCCCCGCACATTGACTATGCAACGGTACCCCCCTGTATATATAGCCTTCCTACTGTCACTTTATTTTACTGTATATATAGCCTCCCTACTGTCACTTGATGTCACTTTATTTTACTTCTGCTCTTTTTTTCTCAACACTTTTTTGTTGTTGTTTTATTCTTACTTTTTTTGTTTAAAATAAATGCACTGTTGGTTAAGGGCTGTAAGTAAGCATTTCACTGTAATGTCTGCACCTGTTGTATTCGGCGCATGTGACCAATAAAATTTGATTTGATTTGATTTGATTTGATTTTGGAATGGGTGGCCAGTAATAAACTGGACCTGAACATTTCTAAAACTAAGAACGTTGGATTTGGTACAAATCATTCCCTAAATTCTAGACCTCAGCTGAATCTGGTAATGAATGGTGTGGCTGTTGAACAAGTTGAGGAGACTAAATTACTTGGCGTTACCTTAGATTGTAAACTGTCATGGTCAAAACATATAGATTCAATGGTTGTAAAGATTGGGACAGGTCTGTCCGTAATAAAGAGATGCTCTGCTTTTTTGACACCACACTCCACAAAGCAAGTCCTGCAGGCTCTAGTTTTGTCTTATCTAGATTATTGTCCAGTCATAATGGTCAAGTGCTGCAAAGAAAGACCTAGTTAAGCTGCAGCTGGCCCAGAACAGAGCAGCACGTCTTGCTCTTCATTGTAATCAGAGAGCTGATATTAATAGTATCCATCCCAGTCTCTCTTGGCTAAGAGTTGAGTAAAGACTGACTATGTCACCTT
Source organism: Coregonus lavaretus (assembly GCF_964263955.1). Lineage (NCBI taxonomy): Eukaryota > Metazoa > Chordata > Actinopteri > Salmoniformes > Salmonidae > Coregonus > Coregonus lavaretus. The sequence continues at coordinate 22,727 of NW_028156145.1, read as the reverse complement.
GTTTTTATAAGAAACATTAATGTGTTGGAAATTCAGTGACACACACACACTTTACTGACACACACACTTATCCCACCAGACATGCCACCAGGGGTCTTTTCACAGTCCCCAGGTCCATGACAAATGCAAGGAAACGTGCAGTATTACAGGATACAGAGCCACCCATGATAGCATGGAACTCCCTTCCATCTTATATAGTGCACGTGAACAGCAAACTGTAGTCCTCTGTAGCTCAATTGGTAGAGCACTGCGCTTGTAACGCCAGGGTAGTGGGTTCGATCCCCGGGACCACCCATACGTAAAAATGTATGCACGCATGACTGTAAGTCGCTTTGGATAAAAGCGTCTGCTAAATGGCATATTATATATATAAAAAACAAATAAAGCAACGCCTCTCCCCCATGTGACCTACTTGTTGTGTGTATGTACTGACATGTATGTGTAACTGATAGATGCACACACACACACTTCATGATAATGTTTTTAAATGTATGTAAATTGTTTAGTATTTTGTCTGTAATGTATTTATTGTTATATGTCGGTCCCCAGTAAGACTAGCTGTTGCCATTGGCGTCGGCTAATGGGGATCCTAATAAATCAAATCAAGTCTATGGGGATTGCATGGCTGTGTGCTCGATTTTATACACCTGTCAGCAACGGGTGTGGCTGAAATAGCCAAATCCACTAATTTGAAGGGGTGTCCACATACTTTTGTATATATATATTGTATGTACTGTGTATTCATTTAATTGACAGTCAGTTTTAGACAGTCAGTTTAGATCAGCGGTATTCAACAGTCAGTTTTAGACAGTCAGTTTAGATCAGCGGTATTCAACAGTCAGTTTTAGACAGTCAGTTTAGATCAGCGGTATTCAACAGTCAGTTTTAGACAGTCAGTTTAGATCAGCGGTATTCAACAGTCAGTTTTAGACAGTCAGTTTAGATCAGCGGTATTCAACAGTCAGTTTTAGACAGTCAGTTTAGATCAGCGGTATTCAACAGTCAGTTTTAGACAGTCAGTTTAGATCAGCGGTATTCAACAGTCAGTTTTAGACAGTCAGTTTAGATCAGCGGTATTCAACAGTCAGTTTTAGACAGTCAGTTTAGATCAGCGGTATTCAACAGTCAGTTTTAAACAGTCAGTTTAGATCAGCGGTATTCAACAGTCTGTTTTAAACAGTCAGTTTAGATCAGAGGTATTCAAAGGTCAGTTTTAGACAGTCAGTTTAGATCAGCGGTATTCATCAGAATAAATATATTTACTCAATAATGATCTTTTTCCAAAACGTTTGTATATTGTCCCATACAATAATCTGCACTCTTCATTTTTGGTTTCCCCCGTGACCCCACTAGGAGTCGTGACCCCGACTTTGAATACCACTGGTTTAGACGGTCATAGACTTCAACCTTTGTGTTCCTTCCTACTCCAATATAATGTGTGGGTGTATTATGTGTCGTCTATTGGTCTAAATGGATGTGATGTGGGAGTGTTTTATTGATCATCTATTTGTCTAAATACATATTGGTACATAGATTACTGGAAATAGCTGATTCATTGTGTCAATCAATTCAATAGTAGAGCAATTCCAATGTCATGATGATGACTTTTATTTTGAAAGACCACATTGATTCAGTAATTGATTCAGAATACAGAATTGTTTGGATTCATACATGTACATGGGTGATTTAACTATTCTCATCTGATCATAAATGGATCAACAATGATCCCAGTTTCTGATTTGACTGGTTTGCCAGTACTATAGTTTACATCAAGAGAAAAAGAGACCCATTTACAGAGGATTGCAACAGCCAAGAGGTGATCAGGTAGACAGTAAAAGTCTGAAGCCTGAGTGTCAGTCTGTATGTGCTATCATGCCATCTGTTTAGCAAGACCACTAACAGATCTGGGACCAGGCTTTTATTTTTTATTTTTACAATAACTTTAAAAAAGGGGAATTGAACCAGATCATAGGCCTACTGGAAGACTGTTAATAACCCAGAAGCTCTCCATCAATATGTATGAAATGGTTGAAATCATCTGTACCTACCATCATTCCATCTCTGTAGCTCAATTGGTAGAGCATGGCGCTTGTAACGCCAAGGTAGTGGGTTCGATCCCCGGGACCCCCCATATGTTAAAAGAAGAAAAAAAATGTATGCACACATGACTGTAAGTCGCTTTGGATAAAAGCGTCTGCTAAATGGCATATTATAGGAGCACTAACAGATCTGGGACCAGGCTAATAAGAATGTGCTATGTTTAAAGAATTCTTTTTTTTTACAATAATGTTAAAGAAGGGGAATTGAACCAGGTCGTAGGCCTGATGGATGACTGTTAATAACCAAGAAGCTCTCCATCTATATATATCTGAAATAGTTGAAATCATCTATATCTACTGGTAAATATTTTGATATATGATTTTGTACCAATCCCAAACCCAGGATAGAGGGGCTGAGTGAATGTGGTCTGGACTCTGTGGAGGAGGGTCATTTTGTCAGAGACACTGTAGAAGGACAGAGTACCTGCCTTGTGATCCAGGTCCACTCCTACTCTGGAGGACTGAGGGCCTGATACTTTAGTCACAACATTATTGTGTCTGAACCAATAACTACCTCTATAACACAGTAAACTCCAGGACTTCTCATTGAATCCAAATACACCATCATTACCTGTCTCTGTTCGGCTGATGTCTTTATATGAGACTGCTGTAACAACATTACCACTCCACTCCACTTCCCAGTAACAGCATCCAGACAGACCCTCTCTACACATAACCTGGTAGTCGTTGGTGAATCTGTCTGGATGATCAGGATATGGTTGGACTTGGCCTGTATAGGTCACCTTTCTGTTCCCTTCAGACAGAGATAGGTATGTGTGTGCTGTGTTTGGGTCCAGTGTGAGCTGACAGGAATCTGGGAGAAGAGCAGAGCAGAGACCAATGAGGGGAGTTAGAACAATGAGTTAAGTCAGATACTGTATCTACCCTGTCTTTGATTAGAGCACAGCAGAGATAAAATCAGAGAGATATGAGGAGTCAGATAGATACCCAGTCTTTGATTAAATCTACTATTGCGACAGTGGCTTACGAAAGTATTCACCCCCCTTGGCATTTTTCCTATTTTGTTGCCTTACGACCTGGAATTAAAAATTGATTTTTTGGGAATTTGTATCATTTGATTTACACAACATGCTTACCATTTTGAAGATGCAAAATATTGTTTATTGTGATTGTGCATAACTATTCACCCTCCTCCCAAAGTCAATACTTTATAGAGCCACCTTTTGCAGCAATTACAGCTGCAAGTCTTTTGAGGTATGTCTCTATAAGCTTGGCACATCTAGCCACTGGGATATTTGCCCATTCTTCAAGGCAAAACTGCTCCTGCTCCTTCAAGTTGGATGGGTTCCGCTGGTGTACAGCAATCTTTAAGTCATACCACAGATTCTCAATTGGATTTAGGTCTGGGCTGACTAGGCCATTCCAAGACATTTAAATGTTTCTCCTTAAACCACTCAAGTGTTGCTTTAGCAGTATGCTTAGGGTCATTGTCCTGCTGGAAGGTGAACCTCCGTCCCAGTCTCAAATCTCTGGAAGACTGAAACATGTTTCCCACAAGAATTTCCCTGTATTTAGCGCCATCCATCATTCCTTCAATTCTGACCAGTTTCCCAGTCCCTGCCGATGAAAAACATCCTCAGATGGTGTTCTCGGGGTGATGAGAGGTGTTGGGTTTGCGCCAGACATAGCGTTTTCCTTGATGGCCAAAAAGCTCAATTTTAGTCTCATCTGACCAGAGTACCTTCTTCCATATGTTTGGGGAGTCTCCCACATGCCTTTTGGCGAACACCAAACGTGTTTGCTTATTTTTTTCTTAAAGCAATGGCTTTTTTCTGGCCACTCTTCCGTAAAGCCCAGCTCTTTGGAGTGTACGACTTAAAGTGGTCCTATGGACAGATACGCCAATCTCCGCTGTGGAGCTTTGCAGCTCCTTCAGGGATATCTTTGGTCTCTTTGTTGCCTCTCTGATTAATGCCCTCCTTGCCTGATCCGTGAGTTTTGGTGGACGTCCCTCTCTTGGCAGGTTTGCTGTGGTGCCATATTCTTTCCATTTTATAATAATGGATTTAATGGTGCTCCGTGGAATGTTCAAAGTTTCTGATATTTTTTAAAAACCCAACCCTGATCTGTACTTCTCCACAACTTTGTTCCTGACCTCTTTGGAGAGCTACATGGTCTTCATGGTGACGCTTCCTTGGTGGTGCCCCTTGCTTAGTGGTGTTGGAGACTCTGGGGCCTTTCAGAACAGGTGTATATATACTGAGATCATGTGACAGATCATATGACACTTAGGTTGCACACAGGTGGACTTTATTTAATTAATTATGTGACTTCTGAAGGTAATTGGTGGCACCAGATATTATTTAGGGGCTTCATAGCAAAAGGGGTGAATTCATATGAACGCACCACTTTTCAGTTATTTATTTTTTAGAATGTTTTGAAACAAGTTATTTTTTTCATTTCACTTCACCAATTTGGACAATTTTGTGTATGTCCATGACATGAAATCCAAATAAAAATCCATTTAAATTACAGGTTGTAATGCAACAAAATAGGAAACATGCCATGGGGGATGAATACTTTTGCAAGGCACTGTATATATTTCTAGAGGGATTGTTAGGAGTGTCAGTAAAAAGAGACTGTTAGTTACTGCAGAATAAAGAGACTCACATTGTAAGAACTGTTCTCTGGTCTTGGGCTCTGGAGGCAGTACAACATCCACTATATTCACTACAGACACACAAACACATTCACAGAGAGAGGGAATGTTATCATCATACCATATTCCACATGTATATGACTAGTAGGGAACTTTCAATGGTCTAAAGTTGATGTTCTTATTATTTTCAACACACCTGTAGTGGAGATCTTGGTCCATTCTCCTTTAAGGACGTCTTCTAGTTTCTCTCTCAGTTCAGACACAGTCTTACTCACATCTCCAAAGTACTGAAGAGGACCGACAACGATACTGGGTAAGTCTGAAGATACACTGATACTGGAGAGAGACTGATAACTCTGGAGACAGAGAGAGAGACAGATGGACACACAGACAGACAAGAATAGAATGATTGAGAGTTTCACATGAAGTTAATTTCATATCACATGTAACAAGGCAATTTAGTTACCTGGAGGAAATGGATGTGATCCTCTGTGTCTGAGAGCTGCTCCAGTTCAATGCTTCTCTTCCTCAGCTCAGCTATCTCCTGCTCCAGTTGCTCCAGGAGTCCTTCAGCTTGACTCACTTGAGCCTTCTCTTGGGCTATGATCAGCTCCTTCACCTCAGAGCGCCTTCTCTCAATGGAGCGGATCAGCTCAGTAAAGATCTTATCACTGTCCTCCACTGCTGCCTGTGCAGAGCTCTGTTAGTACACTAAAGAGGCCTTTCTACTGACTCTGAAAAACACCAAAAGAAAGATGCCCAGGGTCCATGCTCATCTGTGTAAACGTGCCTTAGTCAAGCTGCAAGGAGACATGAGGACTGCAGATGTGGCCAGCACAATAAATTCTAATGTCGGTACTGTGAGACGCGTAAGACAGCGCTACAGGGAGACAGGACGGACAGCTGATTGTCCTCGCAGTGACAGACCACGTGTAACAACACCTGCACAGCAACGGTACATCCGAATATCACACCATCGGGACAGGTACAGGATGGCAACAACAACTGCCCGAGTTACACCAGGAACAATCCCTCCATCAGTGCTCAGACTGTCTGCAATAGGCTGAGAGAGGCTGGACTGAGGGCTTGTAAGCCTAGTGTAAGGCAGGTCTTCACCAGACATCACCGGCAACAACGTCGCCTATGGGCACAAACCCACCATCGCTGGAACAGACAGGACTGGCAAAAAGTGCTCTTCACTGACGAGTCGCGGTTTTGTCTCACCAAGGGGGATGGTCGGAATTTCGTTTATTGTCGAAAAATGAGCGTTACGCCGAGGCCTATACTCTGGAGTGGGATCGATTTGGAGGTGGAGTCCGTCATGGTCTGGGGCGGTGTGTCACAGCATCATCGGACTGCGCTTGTTGTCATTGCAGGCAATCTCAACGCTGTGCGTTACATGGAAGACATCCTCCTCCCTCATGTGGTACCCTTCCTGCAGGCTCATCCTGACATGACCCTCCAGCATGACAATGCCACCAGCCATACTGCTCGTTCTGTGCGTGATTTCCTGCAAGACAGGTATGTCAGTGTTCTGCCATGGCCAGCGAAGAGCCCGGATCTCAATCCAATTGAGCACGTCTAGGACCTGTTGTATCGGAGGGCGAGGGCTAGGGCCATTCCCCCCAAAAATGTCCGGGAACTTGCAGGTGCCTTGGTGGAAGAGTGGGGTAACATCTCACAGCAAGAACTGGCAAATCCGGTGCAGTCCATGAGGAGGAGATGCACTGCAGTACATAATGCAGCTGGTGGCCACACCAGATACTGACTGTTACTTTTGATTTTGACACCCCCTTTGTTCAGGGACACATTATTCCATTTCTGTTAGTCACATGTCTGTGGAACTTGTTCAGTTTATGTCTCAGTTGTTGAATCTTGTTATGTTCATACAAATATTTACACATGTTAAGTTTGCTGAAAATAAACGCAGTTGACAGTGAGAGGACTTTTCTTTTTTTGCTGAGTTTATAAAGTGCTTTTTTGAGTTCTCCTAGCTGTGCCGTTGAGGAACTAGAGCAAGCACACTTGTAGATGTTTTGTTTGGAACACAACCCTGCATCCTTGCCATCACACAATTACAAATCAAATCAAATCAAATGTATTGGTCACATACACATGGTTAGCAGATGTTATTGCAAGTGTAGCGAAGTGCTTGTGCTTCTAGTTCCGACAGTGCAGCAATGTCATTATCAGAGTGGCATAGGCTAAGATGCAATAGATAGTATAGAATACAGTATATACATATGAGATGGGTAATGCAAGATATGTAAAGATCATTAAAGTGACTAGTGTTCCATTTATTAAAGTGGCCAGTGATTTTCAAGTATGTATGTAGGCAGCAGCCTCTCTGTGCTATATCTTTTTGGCCTTCCTGTGACATCGGGTGCTGTAGGTGTCCTGGAGGGCAGGTAGTTTGCCCCCGGTGATGCATTGTGCAGACCGCACCAGCCTCTGGAGAGCCCTGCCGTTGTGGGCGGTGCAGTTGCTGTACCAGGCAGTGATACAGCCCGACAGGATTCTCTCAATTGTGCATCTGTAAAAGTTTGTCAGGGTTTTAGGTGACAGGCCAAATTTCTTCAGCCTCCTGAGGTTGAAGAGACGCTGTTGTGCCTTCTTCACCACACTGTCTGTGTGAGTGGACCATTTCAGTTTGTCAGTGATATTTACGCCGATGAACTTAAAACTTTCCACCTTCTCAACTGCTGTCCCGTCAATGGTGGATAGGGGAGTACTCCCTCTGCTGTTTTCCACGATCATCTCCTTTGTTTTGTTGACATTGAGTGAGAGGTAATTTTAACCTCCTGCCTGTAGGCTTTCTCATCGTTGTTGGTATTCAAGCCTACTACTGTGAACTTGATGATTGAGTTGGAGGCGTGCATGGCTACGCAGTCATGGGTGAACAGGGAGTACAGGAGGGGGCTGAGCACACACCCTTGTTGGGCCCCAGTGTTGAGGATCAGCGAAGTGGAGATGTTGTTTCCTACCTTCACCACCTGGGGGGGCGGCCCGTCATGAAGTCCAGGACCCAATTGCACAGGGCGGGGTTGAGACCCAGGGCCTCAAGCTTGATGATGAGCTTGGAGGGTACTATGGTGTTGAATGCTGAGCTATAGTAAATGAACAGCATTCTTACATAGGTATTCCTCTTTTCCAAATGGGATAGGGCAGTGTGCAGTGTGATGGTGATTGCATCGTCTGTGGACCTATTGGGGTGGTAAGCAAATTAAAGTGGGTCTAGGGTGACAGGTAAGGTTGAGGTGATATGATCCTTGACTAGTCTCTCAAAGCACTTCATGATGACAGAAGTGAGTGCTACTAGAGATAGTAATTTAGTTCAATTACCTTTGCATTCTTGGGTACAGGAACAATGGTGGCCATCTTGAAGCATGTGGGGACAGCAGATTGGTATAGGGAGAGATTGAATATGTCCGTAAACACCCCAGCCAGCTGGTCTGCGCATACTCTGAGGACGTTGCTAGGAATGCCGTCTGGGCCTGCAGCCTTGCGAGGGTTAACACGTTTAAATGTCTTACTCACGTTGGCCACGGAGAAGGAGAGCCCACAGTCCTTGGTAGCTGGCCGCGTTGGTGGCACTGTGTTTTATCCTCAAAGAGGGCAACTAACTTGTTTAGCAATTGTAGTCCGTGATTGTCTGTAAACCCTGCCACAATGCTGCCATCTATCCATGGTTTCTGGTTAGGGTAGGTTTTAATAGTCACAGTGGGTACGACATCTCCGATACATTTCCTTATAAACCCACTCACCGGATCAGCGTATACGTCTATCTTATTCTAAGAGGCTACCCGGAACATATCCCAGTCCGCGTGATCACAACAATCTTGACGCGTGGATTCCGATTGGTCAGACCAGCGTTGAATAGTCCTAAGCACGGGTGCTTCCTGTTTGAGTTTCTGCCTATAGGAAAGAAGGAGAAAAATTGAGTCGTGGTCAGATTTGCCAAAAGGAGGGCAGGGGAGGGCTTGTATGCATAGTGGAAATTAGTGTAACAATGGTCCAGTGTTTTTCCAGTGTGAGTGCTACAGTCAATATGCTGATAGAATTTAGGTAGCCTTTTTCTCAAATTTGCTTTATCGTATATACAATAAATGCAGCCTCAGGATATATGGTTTCTAGTTTGCATAAAGTCCAGTGAAGTTCCTTGAGGGCTGTCGTGGTATCGGCTTGAGGGGGGATATACACGGCTGTAACAATAACCAAAGATAATTATCTTGGGTGATAATACGCTCTGCATTTGACTGTGAGGAATTCTAGGTCAGGTGAACAAAATTACTTCCTGTATGTTGGTACAATTACACCATGAGTCGTTAGTCATGAAACATACCCCCCACCTTTCTTCTTCCCGGAGAGATGTTTATTCCTGTCGGCGCGATGTACTGAGAACACAGATGGCTGTATGGACGGGGACAGTATATCCCGAGAGAGCCATGTTTCCGTGAAAAAGAGTATTTTACAATCCCTGATGTCTCTCTGGAAAGCAACCCTTGCCCTGATCTCATCAACTTTGTTGTTTAGGGACTGGACATTAGCGAGTAATATACTCGGAAGCGATGGGTGGTGTGTCTGACTAGGAGACCGCTCCGGCTCCCTCTCCTCCGGCAGCGTTGTTTTGGGTCGGCCTCTGGAATCATTTCAAATGCCCTTGGTGGTGCGGACAAAGGATCCGCTTCGGGAAAGTCGTATTCCTGGTCGTAGTGCTGGTAAGTTTACACCGCTCTGATATCCAATAGTTATTCCCGGCTGTATGTAATAACACTTAAGATTTTCTGGGCTAACAATGTAAGAAATAATACATAAAAAAAACAAAATACTGCAAAGTTTCCTAAGGACTAGAAGCGAGGCAGCCCTCTCTGTCGGCGCCATCTCTACACTTTGTTATTTACGCAATCCAAAAACGGTCCACTATAAATCGCAATCTGGGTCAGGTGGGCATCATTTGAAAACTTGTTCTATTGCCAACATGATTAGCTAAGTTATAAAAAAGTATATTACAGAGTTAGGCTTTCACAATAAAATTCCTGGAAACAGATTGTAATTTTGATGCGCATAGGAATCATGAGTGCATTCAGGTGCGTATGCCACGGCTAAGTTTATTCACAGTAGACAAACAGGCTCATTCTGTTCAGAAAAACCCAGGGTATGACGTCATGTCATCTTGTAACTATACATCAAATATAGTGATCATAAATGTTGACACTGTATTTGACATGAGTTTTATAATAAGGAAATTTGAAGTGCACATTTGGACTCATGGGTGTTTGGCTTGCTTGTATGACATCAAAGCAGTATTTATTATAGTCCTCAACGTCTCATCTTTCAAAATACATTGAGTCCTCTGAAGCGTAGAGCCTGTGGTCTGAAGTCATGTATAGCATGTTACTGTACAGCCACTGCGTACCAATTTAGGCGTTTATCAGTGCCATTTTCAACCTGTATACTGTAAAGGGCTACATACAAATTGTAAAACAATATTGCATTTTTAAAAGCCTGTTATATTAAATGAAGTGCCCTTTAATATAGACCACGTGTAAAATTCAATAAATCAGATTTTTTATATGAATAAAGACTTGCAAAAGTGCTAAAATTCTGCATTTTGGCATGTCCCTCTGTGCACCCTCTGTGACTTCTAGGACTATTTTAACCAACTTAACCCCATAATTCCCCCAAGTTGTCAGGATCATTGTAAAGCCCTAGTTATTTTGTTGCTTTGACAACGTCATTTCGGGAGATTGTGATTTATTTAATGTGATTAGTGATTCATTTTAAAGGGGCAATCAGCAGTTGCAACATCCATTGATTCTTGAAGAATATAACCTATAAATGCCTCATGAGCTTAGTTCAACTGTCGTACCCCATCAGAACCCAAAATATAAGCTTGTTTTACTCAGATGTTTGTAAACAAAGTAAATGTAAACAAATACTGTATAGCCTCAAAATATTGTTAAAACTATCATTTTTATGTCATGGATGGTCAGTCCTTGCTTCCATAGCTCTGTATTTGAATTTGAAAGGGATTACATTTCTCCAGCCCCATCCCTCAGCTTTTTACTAAAACAAGAGTTGGGAGTACGCTTTGTTATTGTTTCTACTGCTGATTGCTGCTTTAAGGTAAAACAAAGAAAAAATGTGTCCCTCATTTGAATAATGGTGAAACTATTCCTTTTTTTTTATTATTAAGAAACATTGAACATCTAATAGTAAAATCAGAGTGTAAAAGCAGGTGAGCTTGTTCTACTATTTTCTTATGTTTTGTGGTGGAAAACTAAGCGGGTCGAGCATAACACGTCAACCCTGTTACCCATAGACAGGCTTGATATGTCTTAACGGCCCAGTGCAGTCAAAAACGTGATTTCCCTGTGTGTGTATATATATTTCCACACTATGAGGTTGGAATAATACTGGGAAATTGTGAAAATGATGATAATGCCCTTTTAGTGTAAGAGCTTTGTGAAATTTCAGCCTGTTTTAGTGGGATGGAGTTTTGGCCTGCCATGTTGACATCATCCGGCGGTATTGAGCCTGGTAGAGTGGGATGGAGTTTTGGCCTGCCATGTTGACATCATCCGGCGGTATTGAGCCTGGTTTAGTGGGATGGAGTTTTGGCCTGCCATGTTGACATCATCCGGCGGTATTGAGCCTGGTTTAGTGGGATGGAGTTTTGGCCTGCCATGTTGACATCATCCGGCGGTATTGAGATAAAAACGGCTGCATTGGACCTATAACATTTCTAAAAAATGGTGAAGCTTGCATTCAATTCATGCTTCCATTCCTCCTGTCACAAGATGATTAATGGCTGATTTAATAAGGAATCGTCAACCCTGTTACGGTCAACCCTGTTACTTTATTTGGCGCTTAATAGGCACTTGCTATAGATATTATTATTGTTTTACCTCTTGAGATGGGAAAACAGTTTTTTAAAAGTTAGACGTGCTCTTTATGATAGAATGTTACTATTAATATGTTTCACCAAGTTACACTACCCAAAATGGACTGATTTCGTGGAAAGGCCCAACTACACTTTCATATAACACCATTGTTGTGGCAGAAACTTTCTGGCAGTTTTTAATCTTTTGAGCTTGAGTGCTTTTGTTTGAGTGGCAAATTTGGGAATTTACACTAACAACTTCATCCCAATGAGAGTACAGGCCAGCTGACAACACAGGTTGAAATTGAAACCCCCTGCTCTGTTGAGGGGCAGCTCTCGAGGGGAGCTGTGGGGGGATCTTGGATGGTTGGTGGCCTGGCGGTTGGGAGCTTGGTTCAGGTCCCCGATTCTACTGGGTGGGTGATCTGTCCTTGTGCCCTTGGGCGGGGCGCTTGACCCTGGTTGCTCCTGTAGGTCGCTCTGGATGGGAGTGTCTGCTAGATGACTGAATGTAATGTAAATGTTGAGTGTCTTCACTGCAGGTAGATTGTATGTTTTAAAATTCAATACAAAAATATTTTAAAAACCCTGCTCTGGAATATCCCCCACAGTGTAGATCTGGCATCTTCATTCTACCCATAACAGTAATGGCCAAAATATAACTATGGCATTTACAGCCCTTTAGTTTAGTTTAGTTTATTAATTAGACCATTTTAAAAACAAGCACAAATTAAACTTGAAAAAGCCATACATGCACATGAGTAAAATCATGGAGGATAACACACAATAAAGTCTGGGACCTATTTCCATTGTGGTCCTCTTGTAACAAGATGGCAACACGGTTGTATACAGTATGGCAGTGAGATATATAAATACAAAAAATACAAAAAGCAAACATTCAAACAAAGACACCATAGCACCTCTTTAATATTTACAGCAGAGTACACTCTCTATGGGCTCCCCCTCCATTCAACAGAGATGATAAGTATGATCATTACACTAGGCTTGGTGAGCCAAAGCAGATCACAGTTCCTTAAGTGTTAAGGGCGCAGTGGTCTCAGCCCTCTACCAGCCCATAATTAAACGCCTCTGGAGGTCCCAGCAGGTCGAAGGAGGAAGTGCTCACTTGTCAGAACATAAGGGCACACTTTATTTAAAGCGTGCTATGCGGCCTCCCTCAGATATCATGGAGACAATTAAAATGAAGAGGAGGAGGTCATTAATTATGATCCATTTCGCTGGCTCCAGACAGTGGGCTCCAGGTGGAGTGAGATTCCACACACACACACACACACACACACACACACACACACACACACACACACACACACACAACACACACATGTGCATACCAATGTAGGCACTCATATAAACTTGGAGATGCTTGAGAGCTTGACACACTGAGTTCCAACTAGCTGTATAACGGGCAAGGCAATGAAACTTAATGGAGGAAAGCACACAACTCATTAAACCTGAAGTCGTGCATGGGCTGTCTCTTCTCTTTGTGCACCTTTGAATCCTCATTGGCACAGCCAGATGCAAAAATTTGACAATAAATGTGTACGCCCCTTTGTTAATTAAACAATCTATTATAATTCCCAAATGTTGCATTTATTTCAGTCAGACAGTAATGTACATTTTCTCTCTCCAGGGAGGGTACCTGTGACCCCCATTCAATACCAGTTTCATTGCCTTGCTCTAAATGGCAAAGACTAGAACTGCTGTTGGGAGAGCTGACCAGTGATCAGTTGGTAAGGCAGAGAGTATGGCTCCAGCCGAATGGCGCTGGGGACATCTGCTCCAGTGCACCGGAGTCGTCCATTTGAGATGACATCACCTGAGTGGACACAGCTGGGGAGGCCTCATAAAATGATGCATCACAGAGCACAAGAGCGGTAACAAAGGCCACACCATCTGTATTCTATAACCCTGACCTGTCTGGACAATGACCAATCTCCCCGTATCGTGCTGTGGTACCTGCCGGTGAGGGACGAGTCATTTATCATGGGCAGAGGGAAAGTTGCTCTCTTGTTGGACTCATCTGTTTAATCTCTTCCTCTCATGGGGGCTGTGTGGAAGTCTCTTCACTATGTGTGTGGAAGTCTCTTCCCTATGTGTGTGGAAGTCTTCACTATGTGTGTGGAAGTCTCTTCACTATGTGTGTGGAAGTCTTCACTATGTGTGTGGAAGTCTTCACTATGTGTGTGGAAGTCTTCCCTATGTGTGTGGAAGTCTCTTCACAATGTGTGTGGAAGTCTCTTCACAATGTGTGTGGAAGTCTCTTCACAATGTGTGTGGAAGTCTCTTCACAATGTGTGTGGAAGTCTCTTCACAATGTGTGTGGAAGTCTTCCCTATGTGTGTGGAAGTCTTCCCTATGTGTGTGGAAGTCTTCCCTATGTGTGTGGAAGTCTTCACTATGTGTGTGGAAGTTTTCCCTATGTGTGTGGAAGTCTTCCCTATGTGTGTGGAAGTCTTCACCATGTGTGTGGAAGTCTTCACTATGTGTGTGGAAGTCTTCCCTATGTGTGTGGAAGTCTTCCCTATGTGTGTGGAAGTCTTCACCATGTGTGTGGAAGTCTTCACTATGGCCCGTGCATTGCATCCTAAAAGAATGACAGCCCTGTTCAGAGTAAGGGGCTGGAACCCGGAACCCCAGCGACAGCCAGAATGAGGGAGCTTTCATGGTGGCTCACAGTGGTACTGTAGTCTAATTGCGCTCTGGCCCATTATAAATATAAATTTCATCAGGTCAAATAAATACATTTCTGACAGAATCATAATGCTCAAAACATCCTTCAACAGTTCTAAGTATTTTGGCAGAGACCGATTTTCATTTGACTTCACTCAAGAAAATATGAACATATGTATCACTGCTAGAAAAGCTCTGATATCTCTATCCAGCAGCTGGTTTAGTCAATGCTCATTCTAGACCATAATCCTCATGAGACATATGGGGCTGTGGCTCTGTCTGAGACATGTTGCAGGGGCCACTGCCTGGGGTTATTTTCATTGAGGCTCAGAACGTTGCAGACAGAAATGTAATCACTAGAGCAGGCATGATTCACTATTCATGACAGACATATCCCTCACAATGTATTTCTATCTGAACATTGTGTAAGGTGCAACCTCCTTGGACACACACACCTCCATCGGTTGATGGTTTGGCTGATGATCTCAAGGTCGCTACTTCCAAGTTGTGTACGAGACCCACCTCTCAGATGCATCAGACTGGAAAAGCTGGGATAGTGTGGGCCTCGTCCCCAATACAGGATGTAAGCTCCCTTCTCAGCAGGTTGTGGCTTTAATGGGGATTCAACTCGTTAGCGCTTTATACAGTTTTTATTGTTGTAGTTTTAAAATAAATGCTGAAGGCTACATGGCGATGTTCACCCCCTGCGCGCATTCACAACTTCAAACAAACACACCAAAACACACACCAAAACACACACCAAAACACACACTAAAGAATTCTGATTCTCTCTGCATGTATGGTTTCACATTGTTTTGGATGATTGCACTCAGATATAGCATCCATTGCTATAGCATCCATCGCACTAGGGTAGCGATGTCTCTGGCAGGTTTATTTATAACACGGTAAGGGAAACAAAGGGATGTCTCTCTTGTTCTTCCGCCAAGAGCTTGGCAGCTGATACCTTTCTAGCTGAGGCGGCATGCCAGCCCATTGAATCTGAATGAAAGTGCCAGCGACTGGAGGTCCTTTGAGACAATATGGAGACCTGCTCTGCTACAGTACAGTGTGGAAGTTAGCTATAAGACAGGGATAGGATACCTTCTCAGAATGTCAAGCTCTTTGTTATCCCTCATCTCTAGCTCAAGAGCAAAAAACAAAGAAGAAAAAAACATGAGAAGAGAACATGGTACAAATATTTCATGTATAATACATGTACACATACATATTGTACTGTATTGTAAAAGATTAGGCTAGAATCAATATAGCATTTATTTACCCTCAATACACAACACTGAACCGACCTCCATTTCCAACGACATAGCAAAACGAATTACCATACTTCACCCTTGATAAGAAAATACAATTTTGCACCGTAATAAAAAGAAAACCCCAGAGCACAGACATGTGGCAAATTAACCAGCTGATTGTCAAGCATCTATTTGTTAGCACAGCCCATCCCATTGCTGTGTGCAAATTCCATTTTCAATATTCATTCTTTAATAAAAGCACAAACGATAATCTAGCTGGGACAGTGAAAGCAGGACGTATGAGAATTTTCCTGTGGCTAAATTATTGAAGTGTTGAGAGCAATACAAATACATCTGCCAGGCTGGTCTCTTCACAAAGGAAGAGTTCAAATATGAAAAAAGAACATGGAGAGAGAACCTAGTGGGTAGATCAGAGACTTATATACCTCTATGTAGCAGTGAAAACCTTGCTATGACTAATGTGAAGTGTTTATTAGGCTAGAAGGTATACCTTCATGGTCTGTAAAGTATATCAAGTATATCAAGGAAGATGATCTTCTACCTTTTTTATGATGGAGATTAATCCAAGTAGGGGCGACTGGGGTTGGTTGTCTCACGGATTGGTTGTCACAGTGCTAATTAGTCCCAATCTAAATGGCGCTGTGTAATATTTTTAAGGTTAAAATGTGAATTGTTTGAAATAATTTATCCATCTGGTCAATTCCTGACAGCATGACAAAACAGTGATGTGAGGGGGATTTACAGTGGGGGAAAAAAGTATCTAGTCAGCCACCAATTGTGCAAGTTCTCCCACTTAAAAAGATGAGAGAGGCCTGTGATTTTCATCATAGGTACAGGTCAACTATGACAGACAAATTGAGATTTTTTTTCTCCAGAAAATCACATTGTAGGATTTTTTATGAATTTATTTGCAAATTATGGTGGAAAATAAGTATTTGGTCACCTACAAACAAGCAAGATTTCTGGCTCTCACAGCCCTGTAACTTCTTCTTTAAGAGGCTCCTCTGTCCTCCACTCGTTACCTGTATAAATTGCACCTGTTTGAACTTGTTATCAGTATAAAAGACACCTGTCCACAACCTCAAACAGTCACACTCCAAACTCCACTATGGCCAAGACCAAAGAGCTGTCAAAGGACACCAGAAACAAAATTGTAGACCTGCACCAGGCTGGGAAGACTGAATCTGCAATAGGTAAGCAGCTTGGTTTGAAGAAATCAACTGTGGGAGCAATTATTAGGAAATGGAAGACATACAAGACCACTGATAATCTCCCTCGATCTGGGGCTCCACGAAAGATCTCACCCTGTGGGGTCAAAATGATCACAGGAACGGTGAGCAAAAATCCCAGAACCACACGGGGGGACCTAGTGAATGACCTGCAGAGAGCTGGGACCAAAGTAACAAAGCCTACCATCAGTAACACACTACGCCGCCAGGGACTCAAATCCTGCAGTGCCAGACGTGTCCCCCTGCTTAAGCCAGTACATGTCCAGGTCCGTCTGATGTTTGCTAGAGTGCATTTTGATGATCCAGAAGAGGATTGGGAGAATGTCATATGGTCAGATGAAACCAAAATATAACTTTTTGGTAAAAACTCAACTCGTCGTGTTTGGAGGACAAAGAATGCTGAGTTGCATCCAAAGAACACCATACCTACTGTGAAGCATGGGGGTGGAAACATCATGCTTTGGGGCTGTTTTTCTGCAAAGGGACCAGGACGACGGATCCGTGTAAAGGAAAGAATGAATGGGGCCATGTATCGTGAGATTTTGAGTGAAAACCTCCTTCCATCAGCAAGGGCATTAAAGATTAAACATGGCTGGGACTTTCAGCATGACAATGATCCCAAACACACCGCCCGGGCAACGAAGGAGTGGCTTCGTAAGAAGCATTTCAAGGTCCTGGAGTGGCCTAGCCAGTCTCCAGATCTCAACCACATAGAAAATCTTTGGAGGGAGTTGAAAGTCCGTGTTGCCCAGCGACAGCCCCAAAACATCACTGCTCTAGAGGAGATCTGCATGGAGGAATGGGCCAAAATACCAGCAACAGTGTGTGAAAACCTTGTGAAGACTTACAGAAAACGTTTGACCTGTGTCATTGCCAACAAAGGGTATATAACAAAGTATTGAGAAACTTTTGTTATTGACCAAACACTTATTTTCCACCATAATTTGCAAATAAATTCATAAAAATTCCTACAATGTGATTTTCTTGAAAAAAAATCTCATTTTGTCTGTCATAGTTGACGTGTACCTATGATGAAAATGACAGGCCTCTCTCATCTTTTTAAGTGGGAGAACTTGCACAATTGGTGGCTGACTAAATACTTTTTTCCCCACTGTATGTGTTTTTCATAGGTGAAAGTAAAAATACATATATTTTGGTATTTTCTTTGTAAATGTTTGAATTATAGGAGTATCCATAAACAATTATGTTTGTTGAAAATAGGAAAGGGAGAGCTATATTTCAAACCTATTTCTGAGTTCATAGGTCAAGCCATGTGGTAGCTAGCATATTAATTAGCATTGGGGGGTGGTAGAGGATGGTTGTCACAATCCAATTGCTTGATGACTCACCCTGAATTTAATTCCTCTGCTCTATCAATCGCTACATACCTTTAATTTGAGTCTGCCATACTACAAGTAATTTGTGTATGTGACTTCATTGTACAGAACAAATTCATCAGAGATTGGATCGTCTCTAACAAATATAATCAATCAGAGTATCAAAGTTGATGACGTCATCATGTAGGCCTGCTCTGGCCCAACCCATCAGTTTCTGGGACCAATCAGAACGGTCAGAATGTGTTTTCATTCTAGAAGAAACGTAAGTTTTGGCCGGAGCCTTGTGGATGGGGAGCCAGACAAACAATCCAACCCATTGTAACATACTGTATTGTTGGGGACATTGAAACTGTCAGTATACAATAAATCCCAAGTTATTTTGTGCTTGTGCTATAAAGAGTTCCCTTAGTTGCCTCTCTCTCACACAAATCTTTTTTCTGTCACACACCCACACACATGGACCCCAGGAAGAGTAGCGGCTGCCTTGGCAACGGCTAAAGGGGATCCTAATAAATGCAAATAGATGAGTGTGCAAACACACGCATACACACACTCATTTACTCTAAATGTGATATGTTATTCTCAAGGCATAAAATGCTCAATTCTGTCAGGAATATCGTTCAATCAAAGAATGGCTATTTCTAAGACTGTGCTCTATGTAGCTTAATTTCCTGTTACAAAAGGAATAAGTTACTAGCAAACATTGTGACAACCAACCCCATACTGTGTGATAACCAACCCAGCGATGGGGCTGCTTGTCATTAGTGGACAGAGTGTGTTTGATGGCTTATAACTCCATGTTGGAATAATATATGAGGATAAAAGGGTCTCCATTTCAACCCAAGACCTTGGTCTTTGTCCTGATGTTGAAAAGTATTGTAAGATATACTGGTGCTGAGAAATACACACCAGAGTAAAAAGTGTGACAACCAATCCCGGTCTTCCCTATATCTCCACCTCAACTCCACCAATGCGGTAGGACGGGTGTTTGGAGCAGAAGCATGAAACTCTTCCCACAGTTGACACCCGCCTCTGGCCATATGGCACAAGGGCTGGGTACCTTGGCACCGTCCTCACCTTGGTCACACTAACACACCGGAGAGATGGCGGTGACAAGCACACCTCGCCCCATGCATGTCTAAACACCTGTGCTAGCCTTCTGTTCTCTGCTCAGCCTCGCCTCGTTCAACACTCGTCGCCTTGTTGCGTGTCTGAGAAATATTCCTGGTCTATTCGGGGGCAGTCTGTAGGATTTTCTGTTCAAAAGGGCCAGGGTGACACAGAGTAGGATATTGTCTAGGTTTGAAGAAGTGACAAACCAATGTGCCAACTATTGTGAATCTTCTGTTTGCACAAAGAGATGACATCCCACATCACGGACGTGGCCCCACATCAGAATAAATAAACCAATATTCTGTGCAAGACGCAGTACACAAACAGTTTCCCTTCTTGCCATGCATAAATGGCTAAACATGTCTAAACATGGCTAAACGTGTGTGTGTGTGTGCATGCGTGCGTGTGGTTATATGTGTGCGTGTGTGAGCGTGTGTCCCAGAAAGCAGCATCCAACAGTGCAGTGAAAGAGCAGGGGGTTGATGAGCTTAAATCATGCCTTTATTCAGTCACTCAACCACTGTAGTGCATTGACCACCAGCCCTCTGCTAAAGTTGGTGTGCTGAATTGATAACTCATGTGAATAAATATAAACTTGGCAGTTCTCTGATGTCTGGCGATAGATCACTATTTAGCATTGACCTCTCCCCCTCTACTATTACACAGTATTTCCAATACATGTTTATGAGTATTCATCATCTAACACATTATTTGTTCGCAACATGTATGACATTTACTGTAAAAAAAAAAAAAAAAAGAAGAAGAAGAATCAGAGATTCAGAGATTGTTGGAAAAAACTAATACATTCTTCTTATACGGTCTTATAAAAGTCAAATTGAGCATTTATTTGATACTTCTTGTCATTGTTCTGGAAAAGTGCGATGGAGACGAAGGGCCTTGTGTGTGACATACAGCACTTATCATAAACTAATGGAGCATCTTGTAAAAAGATACTTCCCTGTATTACCTGCTCACAACGATGAAATATAGTCCAGGTGGCTTGGGAGTGTAAGGACACATTGTCTACTCTACGTTCTGTGGTGTTTACAGACTCTGTTAAAGTGATTGCATCAGATATTTCACAATATCTTTGGAAATGAAGATGATCAGTGATCAGGCACTTCAAAAAAGGGTCCTCTTGACGAAAGTAGCATGTCAGTTGAAAAAGACCGTTTGAAGAGACTGTTCAAATTGCAGCCCAATCTTCTGCTTTCCAAAATTGTACTATGTTTATGTGTCATTCTACATGCAACGTTTCCACCTTCAAATAACTTTAAATGTCAATAGTAATATATAATATATCCCACAACTAAGCAGAAACCAAAGTATTCTCAAACATGTATTGTATATTAGCTGGAGGGAGAAACTTGAGTCTAGAAGCTCAGGCACTTTCTCTGTCACTCAGTGGAAGAGAGATCCGTAAACCACTCAGAGCAGCCACACAGCTCTCTGGGGCTTCAGCACATCAATCACACAAATACAGACAGACACACACACACATACACACTGAGGCTGCATCTGTCAGAATGTATTTAATGTGCGACCTCATAAAAAATTTGTGTATTTGTTTATGTGTGTACTTGAGAGAAATATATAGCTTCTGTATGTTTAACTATGAATCTTTACCTGTTTCTAACCCCTTTCTCTGCTCTGTTAAATCCACACCTGTGTTTACATCCTTCATATTCTCCTGTTCTGTTAGGAGGCATGACTGGACGTGTGATGGTCTGCAGAGTTGCCTTTGAAAGAATGCAGTGTGTAGACATCAGTAGGCTTGCACGTCCTATACATACATGATCTTCTTTATCCCCAGCGATCCTGCACCGGCATGCCTTTCACAGAGAAAAGTCAAATCCATCACTGCCGCTCAGTGGCTGCATCCCAATAGTCTAAAATGGCACCCAGCTTGACTCTCCTTGTGTCCGAACCTGAAAAGAATTGATGGGAGAATGTCATAGAGGTACCCATGGGTATGCTTTCACCGGTCCATTATTTCTAGAAAGATGCAGATGAAGGAAACAAGACGCAGGTTAGCGTTTTTCAGCATGAATCTTGTACTGGAGGCAGCTCTGCAGAGTGGTCACTAGTTGGCACAGCCACAAAGTCATAACATCGGATTTTAAACCTAACCCTAACCTTAACCACACTGGCAAACTGTGACCTTAAATTAAGACCAAAAAGCACATTTCTGTTTTTCTGAATTTTTACAATATAGCCAGTTTTTACTTTGCAGCTGGCCTACAGTGGCTTGCGAAAGTATTCACCCCCCTTGGCATTTTTCCTATGTTGTTGCCTTACAACCTGGAATTAAAATGGATTTTTTGGGGGTTTGTATCATTTGATTTACACAACATGCCTACCACTTTGAAGATGCAAAATATTTTTTATTGTGAAACAAACAAGAAATATGAAAAAAAAAATGAAAACTTGAGTGTGCATAACTATTCACCCTCCCAAAGTCAAGACTTTGTAGAGCCACCTTTTGCAGCAATTACAGCTGTAAGTCTTGGGGTATGTCTCTATAAGCTTGGCACATCTAGCCACTAGGAGTTTTGCCCATTCTTCAAGGCAAAACTGCTCCAGCTCCTTCAAGTTGGATGGTTTCCGCTGGTGTACAGCAATCTTTAAGTCATACCACAGATTCTCAATTGGATTGAGGTCTGGGCTTTGACTAGGCCATTCCAAGACATTTAAATGTTTCCTCTTAAACCACTGAAGTGTTGCTTTAGCAGTATGCTTAGAGTCATTGTCCTGCTGGAAGGTGAACCTCTGTCCATGTCTCAAATCTCTGGAAGACTGAAACAGGTTTCCCTCAGGAATTTCCCTGCCATCCATCATTACTTCAATTCTGACCAGTTTCCCAGTCCCTGCCGATGGAAAAACATCCCCACAGCATGATTCTGCCACCACCATGCTTCGCTGTGGGGATGGTGTTCTCGGGTTGATGAGAGGTGTTGGGTTTGCGCCAGACATAGCGTTTTCCTTGATGGCCAAAAAGCTCAAATTTAGTCTCATCTGACCAGAGTACCTTCTTCCATATGTTTAGGGAGTCTCCCACATGCCTTTTGGCAAACACCAAACGTGTTTGCTTATTTTTTTTCTTTAAGCAATGGCTTTTTTCTGGCCACTCTTCCGTAAAGCCCAGCTCTGTGGAGTGTACGGCTTAAAGTGGTCCTATGGACAGATACTCCAATCTCCGCTGTGGAGCTTTGAAGCTCCTTCAGGGTTATCTTTGGTCTCTTTGTTGCGTCTCTGATTAATGCCCTCCTTGTCTGGTCCGTGAGTTTTGGTGGGCGGCCCTCTCTTGGCAGGTTTGTTGTGGTGCCATATTTCTTTCAATTTTTTAATAATGGATTTAATGGTGCTCTGTGGGATGTTCAAAGTTTCTGATATTTTTTTTAGAACCCAACCCTGATCTGTACTTCTCCACAACTGTCACGACTTCCGCCGAGGCTGCCTCCCCTCCTTGTTCGGGCAGGTGTCG